>NC_037686.1:18343345-18643345 GCF_003255815.1 Theropithecus gelada | reverse complement strand
CCTAAAACACCTATTAATATATGTAATCAAAATGATAGCTGAAATAACTCATTAGGACCTCATTGTATTTTTGTTGTGCTAAAGATTTAGATGATAGCAGCATCAGATGAAATAAATTTTTATCCTCTTTAATGGAACTTATGTATGGCCAAGTGCTTTTGAATTCCTATAAGGTGAAACAGAGTACATCAGAGAGTACCATTTGCATAGAATAATGTCACACATGAAGCCAGATTACATTTGTTAGATGATTTGGTACTTGTAGTAGCTGTCACAGTAAGTCCTATTACCCCTATCTCTGACTGAAAGCTCATGCAAACTTTTGCTCCTTTTTTTTTTTTTTAGACGGAGTCTTGCACTGTCACCCAGGTTGGAGTGCAATTGTGTGATCTCAGCTCATTGCAACCTTCGCCTCCTGGGTTCAAGTGATTCTCCTGCCTCAGCCTCCTGAGTAGCTGGGATTACAGGTGCCTGCCACCACATCCAGCTAATTTGTGTATTTTTAGTAGAGACAGGGTTTCACCATGTTGCTGGTCTTGAACTCCTGACCTCAGGTGATCCACCTGCATCAGCCTCCCAAAGTGCTGGGGTTACAGGTGTGAGCCACTGCACTCAACCTACTTTTGCTCTCTTTTATCTCCATCATATTTTTTAAAAATTACCATCTACTATTAAACATTACAGAAATATATAACTTAAAATTGAAAATTCCCTGTAATGTTGTTTGTTTATATTCATTCGGATTTTTCTATGTATACTCATTTTTTCTCTAAATTGAATTCATGTTCATATTTCAATATTAATTATATTTGTAAAAGTTACACTTCTCAAAGGCAACCACTACTACCAATTTCTTCTGTATTTTTTCTAAAGATAGTCTATGCAAAGAACTCCATATAAATCTTTTTTTTTAAAAAAAATGGTATTATTCTATACATGCTCATTCTACTTTTTCATACTTCACATATGTTGGAGATCCTTCCATATCTATACATGAAAAGTCGCCTCTTTCTTTTCTAGAGGTGCATGGTATCTTGCAGGCTGCACATTAATTTATTTCACCTGTTGATGGACAATTTTAAATTATTTTCCATATCTTGGGATCATAAGCAATGTCTCAATAAATAACCATGCAATTGTGTCATTTTGAATGTGAATATTTTTATAGGATAACTTTCTGAAATTAGAATCATTAGAGAAAAGGATATATGCACTTTAAATTTTGGTTACATATTGCCAAACTGTACTCCCTAGAAAGTTCTGCCAGTTTACAATTCCACTAGTACAATGTGTTCTCGTTAGCTGAGAGGTAGAAAAACAGTAACTCATGTAGTTTAATTTGCTTTTTTCTTATGAGTGAACTTGGCCATGTTTAAATAGGTTTAAGGAGCCATTTGCAGCTACTTTCTATAAATTGCCTGTTATTATTTGCTGACTTTTTTTTTTTTTTTTTTTTTTTTTAGACGGGGTCTCACTCTGTCACCCAGGTTGGAGTGCAATGGCACGGTCTTGGCTCACCTGTAACCTCCACCTCCCAGGCTCAAGTGATCCTCCCACCTCAGCCTCCCAAGAAGCTGAGACCACAGGCACGCACCAACATGCCCTGTTAATTTTTTTTTTTTTTGGTAGAGACAGGGTTTCACCATGTTACCCAGGCTGGTCTTGAACTCATGAGCTCACGCAGTCTAACTACCTCAGCCTTCCAAAGTGCTGGGATTACAGGCATGAGGCAGCATGCCCAGCCCTATTTGCATACTTTTCTATTGGGTTGTTGATCTTAATGATTTGTAGGAGTTCATTAAGGAATAGGCCCTTGGTGATTTTCTTGAAGTTTATCATGAGTTGGCTACGTTTATTTATGATGGTTTCGGCCATGTAAAAAAAATATATTTTTACCTTTTAAATTTTTATGAAACCAAATTTCATATATATTTTATATAGCTCCCTAGGTGTTGTGTTATAGTCATTCATTCATTCAACAAATATGTATGTATTTATTTATCTAGAGATGAGGTCTTGCTGGCCTTGAACTCCTGCACCCAAGAAATCATCCTGCCTCAGCTTCCCCAGTAGCTGGGACTACAGGTATGTACCACTGTGCCCAGCTCAGCAAATATTTATTGAGAGTATACCAGGGGACACAAGGTTTTAGGTACAGGGGCTTTAACAGTGAACAAAGGCCAGGCATGGTAGCTCATGCCTATAATCCTAGCACTTTGGGAGGCTGAGGCGGGAGGATCTCTTGAGTCCAGAAGTTTGAGATCAGCCTGGGCGACATAGTGCCATCTCATCTATCCAAAATGTTTAAAAATTAGCCAGGCATGATGTTGTGTGTCTATAGTCCCAACTTCCCAGTAATACTATGGAGGGTGAGATGGGAGGATTGCTGGAGCCTAGAAGGTTGAGGCTACAGCGAGCCATGATTAACCACTGCACTATAGCCTGGGAAACAGAGTGAGACCCCATCTCTAAAAACAAAAACATGTATGAAACAGACACAGGGCTGCACTTATGGAACTGATACCCTAGTGGAATATTTAGAGAAGTCAAATGTATTACACTCAAATTGTTTTTGTTTTACTCAACGTATCATAGACATCACCCATATGGAAATCTAATTCTTTTTCATATCTGTATAGTATTCTTTTTCCAGCACATACCAAAATGTTATACCCAGTTCCTTGCTGAACACAAGCCATACTCTTAGCCAGAGCCAACAGACTGTCTTATGGGACCAAATCGTAAATAGTTGAAGCTGTGTGGACCATACAATCTTATCACCACTATTAATTCTGCTATTTCAGCGCAAACGCAGCCAAGACAACATGTTCAAAATAAGCATTGCTGTGTTCCAGTAAAACCTTATGTATGAACACTAAAATTTGAATTTTATAAAATTTTCATGTCACAAAGTATTCTATTGATTGATCTGTTTATTTATGTAGTTTTGGCTGCCCATTAAAAAATGTAAAATATAATACATCCTTAGCCCCTGGGCCCTATAAAAATAGATAGCGGGCTGGCTTAGCTGCAGGCCATGGTACGCTGACCCAGGCTCCAAGCCATTTTGCCACATTGCCTCCCCAGTGTCCTCTGGTATGTGAGTTTCTGTGGCTTCTTTTAGAATCAGATTTAGAAACAATGCGAACTTCATGACCAAGGCTGACAGAGGTGATAACAATAGTAATAATCAATCACATCCTTGGGCTCCACACTAAGGCAGGCTGAGAGTGTGTTCTCAGCCGCTGCTTGCCCAGCTATGTTGGTAAACAGTGTGCCCTGTCCTCATCAGAATTTAGATCTGACTGAATGATAAAGGTGCTAGGTTCACCAGGGAACCACACTGAGCTCCTATATCACACTGGGTAGCCTAAGATCCCTTACTAGATGCAAACCGCACCCACTGCACAGCACCTTCTGCCTATTACTCAGTATCCCCTGACCTCCTGTCCTTGTTATCACTGCACTCGGGACACCTGACATCATATTATGCATTAGCGTGATTCTTGTTTGTCTCCCCGGCCAGAAGCAAGCAGGAACTTTGCCTTACTCACTGCCTAGACCAAGAGCCTGGAATGGGGCTTGGCATAGGGAGGGTGCTCCACAGATGTTTGTTGACTCAATGAATCACCTCTCTAAGTCACCCACTTGGCTTTGGGCAGGCTGAGCCTGAACTCTCAGAAACATGGAAAGCCTTACTAAAACTGGAACTTACCTGTTTCTGAGAGAATCCACAAGGACTAGGCTACTGTTGGCCAACTTCTCCACACAGCTAAGTAGATAGAGATGAGGCAAAAATGGGGGTAGCTCATGGTTTCATCATCCTATACTTCCTTTGTGACTCAAAGGATAAACAGGGCTCCTTCCAATGTGTGGGAGACCTAAGCACCAAGAGAGGGTGCCCAGCTGAAGAAATGGCTTCAGTTTTCCCCTTCCAGCTGGAGTCAAAAACAAGCCTTTTTTAAGTGCCACTTATTGTTCTCAGGCTGTAGCTTGGCCATTTATGGGCTATTTCATCATTATTAAATATTTCTGCATGCTAACAAGAAATAAAAATATGAAAATTTGATGATGGGAAATAACTTCTGGGTTTTGCATGTAAGTTATGGAAAATCTGACTTTTTACCCAAACTATTTCTATGTTACACTTACACTTTAAGAGACCACAGCTAAATTATAAGAAGGAAATTAAACCTCTTAGGGGAAGCAGTACAGAAAACCCTAACTTTATCTAAATCAGGAGGAACTCACCAGATGACAATTATTGAAAAAATCTACAACTTTTGTTTTCTCTGTAGTCATCTGCAAAACTGTTGTTTAATTTAATTAGTTCCTAAGGTCAGGCATAAAATAGAGCAATTAACCAATCACCAAATATGTTTTGATTGCCAAGTGTGTCCAACACTAATTGGACACTAACTGAACATTCAAAACTTTGGATGCTTTGTATGTGTGTGAGAGGGTGAGAAAAAGTTCACACTGTGTAAAATTAACTTATTTTCTACTGGAGGTATTAAAAAGATCCAATAAATATGTTTAGAGCACTGACTGCGTGCCCAGCTAGGTGCTGGAAGTATAGTGGAGTGAGACAAATAAGGAGTTTGCAGTCTACACATTTCCTACTTATTAAGTCTTCATCTTGTATATTCATCCAGTATTTGGTGGACTGAAAAAAAAAAACAAAACAAAACAGGTAAAAACACATTCTGTAGGAACTATATGGGATGCATAAAATAAGCCTGGCTTTGTTGAGAAGCCTTCCTATTTCCTGTGCAATTGGCATGTGGTAATTATGTTTGCTTTCTAATTCCTAATGAGTACTTCTTAAGTAATTGGTACCCTGTTCATGCTCCCCAGTACTAAGAATTACACTGGATAACCTCCACGGACGTGTGGATGTGTAATTTGATCAACTGGAAGGGGTAAGGCATCCACTGTAGTGGAAATCAGTTTCCTGGGTGCGTTTAATATTGGCATACAGGCGGGGAAGAGAAGTCATATATAATTACGATTAAAAGGGAGTTTCTCAGGCATGTCAAGGGCTCCTTCATACAGTCACCTAGGGAAGAAATGTGTAAGGCTTAGAGCCTGGAGTCTGCAATGGAGGATCCACAGGTACGGCCAAGGTTGGTTCAGTTGAGTTCAGCAAAACTAATGGAACACCACTACATGGCATGTACTTTGCTAGGAACAATTTTATTAAACAACAACAACAACAAAAAACCAGTAAGATGCAACCTTGGAAGTTCTTTATAATTCTTCAAGCAGCTTACTATCCACTTGGGAATATAAATAGGAGCAAATACTAACAATAGTTTGTGATACAAGCAATTTCGAATCCTTGATAGAGTTTTAATTTTAGTATAAATATGTTTTCATTAAAGGCAGTTCAGTTCTTTTGTAAACAACAATATACTACCAAAGTTTGTAAAAGTGATTTATAGAAGAGCAAAAATATTTATAGAAGAACACCGATATTACTGCTTACTAAGAATAAAGGTGGAATTAGCTGGGTGTGGTGGTGCACACCTGTGGTCCCAGCTACTCAGGAGGCTGAGGCAGTAGGATCGCTTGAACACAGGAAGCTGAGGTTGCAGTGAGCCAAGATCAGAATTGGACCACTGCACTCCATCCAGGGCAACAGAGCAAGACTCTGTCTAAAAAAAAAAAGAAAGAAAAAGAAAAAGAAAAGAATAGCAAGGTGGAGATGGGGCAAACAGAAAAATACTACAGTGAGTTATAGTGATAGCCCAGAAATAATAATCTTCATTGACTTCTTACCAAATCCCTAAACTCTTTCCAACACAATTCAGATCACAGACACCATTGAATTTATGGGTGATCAGAATTAAGAAATGCTCAGCCAAGCATGCTGATTCACACTTGTAATTCCAGCATTTTGGGAGGCTCAGACATTGGAATCACTTGAGGTTTGGTGTTCAAGACCAGTTTGGATGACATAGTGAAACATCATCTCTACAAAAAAAAAAAAAACTAAAAAATAATTAGCCAGGCATGGTGTTGCACTCCCATAGTCCTAGTTATTCAACAGGCTGAGGAGGGAGGATCCTTGAGCTCAGGAGTTCAAGGCTACAGTGAGCTATGATTGAACCACTGCATCTCAGCCTGGATGACAGAGCAAAACCTTGTCTCAAAAAAAAAAAAAAAAAAAAAATTAAGAAATGCTCATGAATTTATCTAAAAGAAATAGTCACATTGAAAAGAAAAGGAGAGCCCTGTTCAAGATGTCACAATAAGCACCTGTGTTTGTCTCTACTACCTCCATAAGCCTCATCAAGATAACAAAGATACCCTGAAAAGAATTGATTGATAACAACATTAACAAGGGAGGTGTCATTAGCAGATAAGAAATTTCAAAAAATTTCTAGAAGCCAAAAGCAGAGACACTGGACAGAATAAATGGAAACTACTAAAGCCCAGATGTAAATATCATAAACCTTGACAGTGACGGA
This sequence comes from Theropithecus gelada, assembly GCF_003255815.1. Classification (NCBI taxonomy): domain Eukaryota; kingdom Metazoa; phylum Chordata; class Mammalia; order Primates; family Cercopithecidae; genus Theropithecus; species Theropithecus gelada. The sequence goes on along the minus strand of NC_037686.1, from coordinate 18,636,872 downwards.
TGGTGAAGATGAGAGAAGTTTGAAGAAGTGGAAGGAGAGTGTAGGTGTTCTAACATCTGCAAAGTGCACAGCAGGGTACCAGTATTTTCTGGGTAAAGTTGATGGGGCAAGATGGAATTTTAGCATTTTATATAAGGTTATTAATGTAACCACTAAAATAACTAAACATAAACCACTAAATTCTTCAACTTATCAAGGAGTTCATAGATACTTTCTAATATTGAGAAATCAAGAAACAATTCATAGTTGCTGGGATAACCACCAAAAGTACTAAAACTCAGCACAGTTACAAAGTGTTTACCTCTGTGATATGGAATAAGCAAAGGGTGGTAATGGACAAAGGCAGTTTCACTCTTCATTTTATACCCTCAGCACTGTTCAACCTGTTAAAACAAGCGCATTGAACATTTTAATAATAAATAAATATGTAGATGAATACCTGATGAATAAATATTCTGAACCTATATATACAAAATAGTAAGATATGTTATATATTAAGTAGAAATGGCAAGACAGAACAAATCCTAAAATATAACCCTATTTTTTAAAAAAATCTTTTTGTTGGTATATTTAAATATGCATTTATAAATGTGAGGAAAGGCTTTAACAGTGCTTTCCTCTGGAGGAAGCGGGTGGGATTGATGAGGAATGATGAAAACAGATTCATTTTTTCCCCTCTGTATGTACTTCTGAATCGTTTGAAATGGCTACCAGGAGCACGTGTAACTCTTGAAAGCTTAAAAGCAACTTGCAAAGATTAATAAATTAAGGGAAGTCAAGAGACTGGCAAAAATACATTAAAATGCATTTTATACATTTCATTCGATAGGAATTCAGTATATGTGTGTTAAATGGATGAATGGAAACAAGTTTGAGCACCCAAATCTCAGCAAGGGAGTAGAATATGGATGATGGATCCGTTCATCCATTGAACAAATATATACTGAATTCCTACCATGTGCTATGCATTGTACTAATCACAGGAGAAACAGCAATAAACAATACAATTTTTGTCTTCAAAGAATTCGTAGTCAAATGATACAACAAACAAAAACACACAATTACGCGACACAGTGAAAAGTGCTGTGACAGATGTATGCATAAGAACCTGGAGAGGGCTATAAAGGGACATTTACCCCTGCTGAAGCGGATGGAGCAGTGTTAGCAAAGCTTCCTGGAAGCGATGCTATCCATAAGGAGTATAGACACAGGGATGCCAAGGCATGTATGAGGTGTATCCTTCTGTGAATATATGTATTTACTTACACGTCCATGTGTCTGGAATGTGTAAGCATTTGTATGAAGTAAAAAAGCAAGCAAGCCAGCCATGCTAATAGCAAAGTAACACCGGATATCGTTGTGGCTGACACTGAAAGCCTCATCCTTGGCTCTGTTGAAGAAGCTCCAATAATCAAAAGATCAGTGCCTTCAATGAGGCTTTAGGGAGGGCAGGAGGAGGAAGAGACGATAGCATGCTGAAGTTTCTGAGTGATCCAAATTCCCTGAGAAGTTTGGGGGAGCATAATGAAGTACGAAGAGCGCAGCCTAAATGATGTACAAATATTTGAATAGTAGTTCAGAGTCTTCCTTTGAAGATCCCAAAGCGTTTGAGCAAATAAAGGCTTTCCCTTTCTAGCTGGCAAGCTAGAGACTAAGCCATTTCCCCAGGTCACAAAGACCTTGACTTGCAGAAACAGACACACCATTTTAGACCTGGCTGTCTTTGTTCTGGTGTCTGGATCGTGCTCCTCCCTCCACCCCTGGAGAGACAGAGAGAGGAAAGTTAGAAACGGCCCTGTCCAGGGGGTCGCCGTCTCTGGCGTGAACTAGCTTTGTTTCCCGAGCCCTGCCCGCACGCACACCACGTTCTTGGGAGACGCTGCATGTGGTTTCCCAGGAACGCAGGCTTTGGCGCGGCGCTCTGCATTTTCAAGTCTGCACGCGTATCCGAGTTGCCACGACTCGGCGATGCTTTGCTGGCAGGTTAGTTTATGCCCTGCAGTACTTTCGGTTGGTTTTTATGGTCTTTTAAAGCCACCGTGAAAGTCAATGGGTCTGGAATTCAAACTTCTGAAATATTCTACTCCATTGCTGAGATTCGGGTGTTCAAACCTGTTTCTTTCTGCAACAGGAGGCTCAGCATTTAAGACAAGATGGATGTGATAAGACAATGGCAGAGGAAATTGTGGGTTTATGTCTCCAGGTGGGCTAATTTCCAAATTACACTGGAGAAAATTGCTCAGGATAATTTCACAGATTTCCTCCACGGTTCGTGGTAGCAGGATTGTTGCACCTGCAAAATTTAATTACACGTTTTATTTTTATTTTTTTTTCCACAGCAAAGATATCACTATAATTGAGGGTTGCTTGTCCTAGCCAAACTTGTTTCTCGTAGGGCCCAGGAGAAACAGTTTTATCCTGGGAATGAATAAATGATGATGTGAAGCTATCTAACATAATTACTCTGCAGATTCCGGGTTCTTCATTTTATCTATCATAAAATCACTGGAAGAAGAACCTGTGCAAAAAGTTTTGATCTTCACCGCAACTCACATTTCTCTTTATCAATTGTGAGATGATGACATACTTGAAAGTGAAATACAGTACATTAAAATGCTGTCTATCTGGAGGGATTGAAGCTAGTGTGTTTTGATTAATTAATATTGGTAGTTACTATAAATAGCTTACATAGACAAATTCAATTCAACAGATCTGTATTGAGTGCCTTCCATGCTTACAGCTACCTGGGAGGCACTCAAAGGCTCACCCTCAAAGCCCCTGTGCTCTTGAGAATTACTTTTTGTGTGTTTGAAAGACCACAGTAGAAGTCCGTGTTAACTGGGAACCATTTTGAGTATAAGTTAATCCTTCTCAAATGGCTGGAAGATACTGTGCTATCTAAGGGCATCACGAGTCCCATGGCAACAAGCACGGAGGGCTAATATTTAGAACAAATATCTGACATCAGCTCATTTATTTGTCAGCTTTTATAAAAGGAGCCGTGCGTTTATAAAAGAGGAGAGTGTGTTTATTTAAGATCCTCTGTTATTTGGTTGTCAGCCAATTAGGCAGCACTGTTAAAAAGCCGTTTTATTTTTTATTAATTATAATCAATAAGAGATAATCAAACTATGAGCTCCAAGATGAAGGAAATCATAGTGGAAAGAGGGATCTGACCAGCATTAGTGAAAGGGTGCCTGAACCTGTGGCACAAAGTATGACCAGCATGTGTCAGTGGCTCTCAAGAAGGGGTTTGATGAAAACTTGGGAGGTCTTTTGGTTGTCACAAAGACTTTGGGGCAATACTGGTATTTGGTGGGCAGGGACCAGGGATAGGAGATGTCCAGCAAATGCAAGGACTAGTCTTGAAACACAAAAACTCCTGTGTCTTCAGGACTTTCACATCCAACCCATTCTGTAGGTGAAAAATTGCTTAGAATAATCTATGAATTCAATTTGTTTGTACATATTGAATTGAAAAACACGATGTCTATTTTGCAAGATTTTAAAGACACTGAATTTTCCAAAAATGCAACTACCATATACATGTAGACAAAACTGTGCCTTGCTTTGGGCAGAGCTTTCTGAGAGTTGGCCACCATTTGGCAAATCCCGTGCACAGCAGCATTGCTCTGGAAAGGCACTTATAGCTGACTGCGTTTGTAGCACACACATCAATGGTGATTCCAGAGATAACCAGCTTCTCACCACCTTCTCATGTCTTCCGGCATAGTTGTGCCCAAACATTAACATTTTATTGTTCGTATTAATTCCAAATAAACGTCTTGCCCTTTTTGTCTCTTTTATAAGTAGGGCAGCATCACAATTTTTAAAATTGTGGTAAAATACATATAATATTTACCATCTTAACAATTTTTAAGTGTATAGTTCAGTGGCATTAAGTACATTCACATTATTGTACAACCATCACCATCATCCATCCACAGAATTTCCATCTTGCACAACAGAAACTCTGTATCCATTAAACAATAACTCCTCATTCTCCCCTCCCCCAGCCTCTGGCATCCACCATTCTAATTTTGTTTCTATGAATTGCCTTCTCCGGATACCTCACTATGTAGTGATTTTTGAGGTTATAGGTGAAACGAGGTTATATTATCTATGAATTACATTGAAGGATGGTAAGGTGTTATGAAATATTTGTTATAAAAAGGGGTTATTGCCACTGCACTCCAGCCTGGGTGACAGAGCAAGACTCCGTCTCAAAAAAAAAAAAAAAAAGACAGGGGTGGTTATTGGGTCTGGAGGGTTACAATATATATCAGACTATAAATACATGGTCTGTATCTTAGAAACTCAACTATTAACTTACTTGTATACTTAATATAAAGTCATTTCCTTCAAACCTAAGCCATTTTGAGGAGGGCCTTTGTTTACTTGAGTTTTTCCAGCATTATTTCAACTCCTACACTAGTTTGACCTGCAACTATCTTGAGATTTTATATCCTCTCATCTGCAAACATGAGAGCTCCTCACCTAGCTCATGGTCTAATTTATTTAGTATCTCAGGGTTTACTACCATGGAGGGCAGTTCCTGAATAAATAATTGTTGGAATGTTTGGCAGCACAAGTGGCTCATTGGTGTAACCCCATAGTCTACTTCGCAGTTACTGCATCAAAAGCAACCGAGTGCCTCATCCCATTGCCATAACCCCACACACTGATTCATTTAAATAGGATCATTATATTGTAGCCATTCTGATGTTCACATCCCTTAGCTCTTCTGATTACTCTGGACCTAATAAAATACCACCCAAAACCAATACAAAGAACTTGGTATAATCGGACTCATGTACCGTGCCTGTGACTTTTCACTTTCCTTAAATTACCTAATTTTCTTGCACAGAAAGAAATTTCATGTGTTATTCTGTAATGGTGCCAGCCAAGAACTGTAAAAACCAGCAGTGGCTCACGCCTGAATCCCAGCCCTTTGGAAGGCCAAGGCGGGCGGATCACGAGGTCAGGAGTTCAAGACCAGCCTGGCCAATATGGTGAGAGCCTGTCTCTACTAAAAATACAAAAATTAGCCATGCGTGGTGGCACTGTAGTCCCAGCTACTCGGGAGGCTGAGGCAGGAGAATCACTTGAACCTGGGAGGCGGAGGTTGCAGTGAACCAAGATTGCGCCACTGCACTCCAGCCTGGGCAACAGAGTGAGACTACGTCTCTAAAAAATAAATAAATAAATAAAAATAAAAAATAAAACCTTACCACTAGCATGAGGTTTAATTTTAATGAATACAGAATTAAGTATCATGTACTATCTCACATTTGAACAGAATAAATTCACTCATTGGGTTAATTTGTTCTTCTTCACCTCTACACCAAACACTTCATACCATTGTCTGAAGAGGCAACATGGAACATTATATATGTAGACACCTTTTAGCAAAGCTTGCATTTGCTACCCTGTGACTTTTTAAAATAAGGAATGGCTATTTGAAATGGGTTACACTATGAACGCCAGGTACTATGCACAATCACCATACCATATTCATGATCCAAGAATATCTATCTATAGTTGGCTCTATGTATCTGTAAGTTCCGCATTCTCAGATTCAACCAACCTCACATTGCAAATATTCTAAAAAATAAATAAACCATAATAATACAACAATTAAAATAACACAAATAAAAACAATACAGTGCAACAACTATTTTCATAGCATTTATATTGTATTAGGTATTATAAGTAATCTAGAGATGATTTAAAGTAAACAGGAGGATGCATGTAGGTGATATGCAAACACAACACCATTTTATATCAGTAACTTGAGCATCCTCAGATTTTGATATCCTGTTGGGGAGGGTATCTTGAAACCAGTGCCCCTCAGATACCGAGGGACAACTGTATAACCAGATATGGGTATTTTTTTAAATTGCAATATGGAGTGTTTTTGATTATTTCTTCTCTGTTTGTTAAGGCTATGGCAGTTTTTCCAAAGCTTGGAGAATTGGAACTCAGTTGTTCATTTACTTACCCATTCATTCATTCAATAACTTGTGTTTACTGGCCTGCTATGTGCAAGGGACATTCTGTTAACGCAGAAATGAATGGATACTCGGTCTCCACCCTCTAATTAGTGAGAGAAAGACTTTTTTTCATATTCAGTGGTTACTTAGAAATCTACTATTAAGCCTTTACATTCTATAAAAGAAAAAGCTGAGGAATTTTAGGTGTAATGACTATTTACCAGTAAAAATATTTTATAATTAGCAATCAAAATACAAATGGAGTATTTGGAAATGTTATCTGGCCAAAAATATTCTTAGAACCATGGAAGTGCCCGAAACAAACTCAGAGATTAATTGTGTTATACTCGGCATATGATTTAGACAACCTCACAGAATAATAGAGCTATACATGACTGAGGCATTCTTAGAGAATAATGGAATTATACTCAGAGTACATATATATATATATATATATATATATATATATATATATATGATTTAATTTATATAACCGCTCCCCCCGTTTTTTTTTTTGTTGTTGTTATTGTGTGGTTTTTTTGTTTGTTTGTTTTTTGTTTTTTGTTTTTTGTTGTTTTTTTTTTGAGACGGAGTCTCACTTTGTCACCCAGGCTGGAGTGCAGTGGCAATAACCCCTTTTTGTAACAAATATTTCATAACACCTTACCATCCTGCAATGTAATTCATACATAATATAACCTCGTTTCACCTATAACCTCAAAAATCACTATATAGTGAGGTACCTGAAATGAATGCGATTTCAAATATATATAGAGAGAGAGAGAAAGAGAGAGATGGAGTTTCACTCTGTCGCCCAGGTTGCAGTGCAGTGGCACGATTTCATCTCACTGCAACCCCTCCCCTTCCTGGGTTCAAGAGATTCTCTTGCCTCAGCCTCCCTAATAGCTGGGATTACAGGCATGCACCACCACGCCCAGCTAATTTTTTCTTTTTAGTAGAGACAGGGTTTCACCATGTTGGTCAGGCTGGTTTCAAACTCCTGACCTCAGGTGATCCACCCACCTTGGCCTCCCAAAGCGCTTGAATTACAGGCATGAGCCACTGCACCCAGCCTATGTGACCTTTTAGTTAATTGACTGCTAATATCTAATTAATTCAGCTTCTCAGACAATATATTATTCCTAATTATTTGGGAGTGAATAGCTTTATAAGCTGTGTGTCTTTCTGTCTAAAACTAAATTCCAATAGATGATTTCAGATCTGAGCTAGGAGAGGGTTAAGATCAAGTTAGAGCAGGTATTTCATAACCTGAGGTGAGCTGGGAATTATCTTTTCTTTGTGAATAATCTGTACCCCTTCTTCCCCCTCAACAATTAATGTAACAGTTTAGTTGTCATTGTCATGAGAATCAAGGCAATGTGCTCCCCGCACCCCCCACCCCCCACCTCCCTGATTTGTGTCCCAAATGCTTTGCAAGAGGAATCTGACAGCCTGAATAGAAGAGTGTTGTCGGGGGCGGGAGAAAGGCGAGAGAGGTAGGAAGTGTTTCTTTTCGATGACATTTGAGCTGTGAGTTGTCAGGAAGGAAGGGATCTGAGTGGGTTTTATCAGTTACTGAGAGAAGCTCTGCCCAAAGCACTAAGATTATTTCTCAGAGCCCCATGTAGTACTTCTGCAATTTTTAGGTGGCAGCTGTAGTGTAATGAAGGAATACAGGATTTGGGATATAAGCACAGGGTTCAATTCCTGGCCCTGCATCTTAATACCTGGATTATTTGGGGGCAAGTTGTTTAAATGCTCTCAGCCTGTTTTCTTATCTGTCGAGTGTAGAATAATAATACTACTTACTCATTTTTTGTTGTGAAGTTGAGATGAGATAATACATGTAAAAGTGCTTTGTAACCTCTAACACACCATACAAAGGTCATATGATTAAGTTACATATGATTATTACAAGTGCTTTAGCTCAGTCCTTTTGTTAAAATGCTACTTATGCAATAGAGGTGGGATCAGTTAACGGACTAATTGCCTTTTGAAAAGATTAAACAGTAATTCCTGTCCCTTCCTCTTAAATCAAATTGTTATGCCCAAACCTAATAATAATAATAATAATAATAATAATAACAACAACAACAACAAAATATTCTTTATTTTCCCAAAGAAAATATATCTGGAATCCAGCTTTGTATTTTCAACAGTATCAACAAGGGTTAATTTAGCACAAAACATATCAGAACAATTTGTTGAGCTTCCAGTGATTTGCTTGCAATCTACAAAGCTGTGTATCAAAAGTATACCAGTAGCAGCAAATTAGTTACAAATTAACAGGAAGCAAACAGAGTGTTGGCCTTGATTAAGCTCTCCATGGATCATGTTAATGACTTTATTTTTTATTCGTACTATTCTACAGTGTGATGGTTTTAGATGCAATTATTATATAAATGACCGTGTACACAACCTATCTCATTTTTTTTTAATGTTGTAGGAAAAGAAATCATTAAAAAAAAAGTATGAGCTGAGGCTGGGTGTAGTGGCTCACACCCACAATCCCAGCACTTTGGGAGGCCGAGGTGGGTGGATTGCTGGAGCCCAGGAGTTCGAGACCAGCCTGGGCAACATGGCAAAACCCCGTCTCTACTAAAAATACAAATATTAGCTGGGTGTGGTGGTGCGTGCCTGTAGACTCAGGTACTCAAGAGGCTGAGACAGGGAGATCACCTGAGCCCAGGGAGGCCGAGGCTGCAGTGAGCTAGGAGTGCCACTTCACTCCAGCCTGGGTGACAGAGTGAGACCCTGTCTTGGAAAAAAAAACAAACAATAATTGTATGAGCTGATCCACTTATATTTGTTAACTACTCCACTCTTTCCCTCTTGATAATTCCACTTATATTACTCTTGCTGTGTGTGGGGTTTCATTTAATATCACCTTATGGAATCTGTTAATCATGCTTCATTAAGTAGAAGGAAATGGGTAGGAAATGAATTTTCCAATGGCCAGAGAAGAAAAAGATAGAAAATGTTGTGCTAACTTAAAATCCTACAAATGTTTACAAAAAAATGAGGCCTTGATCATCTTGATTTTGATTTCATAAACAATATTTTTCCGAAAAATATAATTTCATTGTTGTTTTCCTCCTCCTGATGGAGTAAGAGAGGGGGCAGGTGGAGAGAGACAGCTGCTTTTTTATATAGATTAAGAGAAATCTCAATCTTCTTCAAAGTGTGCATTCAGTTTCTATTTGCTATAACAGTAGGTTTTCAAAGAAGCACTTGGCCAGGCACGGTGGCTCACACCTGTAATCCCAGCATTTTGGGAGGCCGAGGCAGGTGGATCATGAAGTTAGGAGTTAGAGACCAGCCTGGCCAACATGGTGAAACCCTGGTCTCTACTAAAAATACAAAAATTAGCCAGGTGTGGTGGTACATGCCTGTAATCCCACCTACTCGGGAGGCTGAGGCAGGAGAATTGCTTGAACCCAGGAGGCGGAGGTTGCAGTGAGCCGAGATCATGCCACTGTACTCCAGGCTGAGCAACAGAGTAAGACTGCATCTCAAAAAAAAAAAAAAAAAGGCATCAGACCTCTGCTTCTAGAACAACAGCATTTCCCTCTCATCCCCACACCATCCCTAAGTTGGAGACACAATTAACTTACTCTCAAGAAAGCATGTTGGAATTGCAAATAGATTCCAGAGTGGTTGTTACACAATTTGTATGTAAATAACCTTCCGATTTCAGCACCTTTGAATTAGTAACACATTTCTTGAAACACTGAGCAATGCCTGGGGATCTCTTATCTGAAGGTAAGGATTAGCAGAAATCCTAAAAGATAGAGACCTTGGTGGTGTTTGGCTATAGCTCTGTAAAATGTAATTGGTGGAAGAGTAGGCAACTAGTGTCAAGGGAAGACTGGGCAGTATCTGAACTCTACTGGCAAAGAGAGGCTTTGCAGGAGCCTCTCAGAGTCATTCCCTTTTCTTTCTTCCCTAGCTCCCAGAGAGCCACTTGCAGCCAAGAAAACGAACCCTCCCCTGCTCATTTGTCTCCGGGAACAGCCTTTTGTGGCACTATCCTCAAGGCTGATGCCTCCACCACCCCGGGGATATTGGGGCACAAATCCCTGACTGGAAATGAACAGCTACATAGACCATAATCCCTTCCCTGTCTGCCCCCACCTCCACCTTTTTTTTTTTTTTTTTTAAAGATCTTGCCTCCAAAGTAGAGCTTAGGGATTGTTGTCTAATCCAAGCCACCAGGGGAAATGCCAGTTGTGTGGGCTGTGACTTTGGGATGAGACCACAGAGCCTGTAGAATCAAGTTGAACCTCAAAGTGCCAGCCTTGTGGATTTCGGCCCACAGGCTGCTCCAGCAGAATGTTCATGCAGATGCTCCTTGAACAAACTCCCTCCTCAAACTGCAAATTCAGCCTTCCCAAATGGATTTGTCAAGTTGGAAATCTCTTATATATACCCATCCTCACCCTTCGTAGGCAGAAGCAATTCTAGAGCTGTCTTCTCAGCGAATTGTTAACCAACTCAGAGCCTGGTGGTGTACCGGGAGTGGCAAGTTCTGTCGGTTTATTTCAGGACAGCCAGAAGGTGTTCGGTGGAACTGGTCCCGTGCCTCTGCAGTGCAGGTGTGGGCCTGGTGGGGTGGGAAGTGCAGCCAGGGAAAACACAGGGCAGAAGCCTGGGCAGAAACTGTCCTTATGGAATCTGGCTTCCTACTCCCTACCCAGGTCACAGATACAGTGCTAGGATCCTTGGACAGACCATGAAACCTGGAGAATTCGAATTCAAGAAGAAAATGGTTTCAAATGCCATAATCTTGCATTGAATTCATTGAAGAGGAAACAATATTTGATTACAGCTATTTGATACCACTTCAAAATGGCAAGCCATTAGATTCAACTCGGTTCAACACATTGGTCCCTACTGTGTGCTGGGGTCTGTGTTAGGCACTGAACATAGTGCCTGGATACAATGAATCCCATAGGGTTCAGCTTCTACCAAGACAAGAAAGTTATCTTGGGGGAAAAAAAAAAGTAAAAAGTACTTGTCAAAGAAACACATTTTTCCTAAACAAAACTTAACATCATAAATCTGGAGAGAAAATTATCCAGTAATAATATACTCTCTGAATGGAAAATTCCCACAATAATAACAAAAATAACAATGATATGTATACTTAGTACAGCTCTATTTTTGCTTTTCATCTAATGATTTCAAAGAGTTTAGCAACCACTGCTGAGCTAATCCTTAGTACTAAACTTGACTCTTCCATCCTTCTTTGAAAAAAAAAAAAAAAAAAAATTGGCACTAACACATCAACATCCCACAGGGAAGAAGTTCTGGAAACAAAGCTTGGCTCACTCCCACACAAGCATCAAGCAGCAAATTAAAGACAGTCTAATTCATCCAGAAAAGTAAGTTGGGACCCAGAAGAATCAAATGAATGCCCACAAAATGAAAGTCATTTAAAAAAGAAATACAAGTTTTTTTCTCATAGATGAAAAGGAAAAACTTTTCAATGTACCATTGGGCATTCTTGATGGGTTTATATCTCTTAGAGATGTAAGTTCCAGAGTATGCTTTGGGAAGGCTTTCATTTTCAAAGACAGAATTTAAATCCTGTTTTAAAAACAGAAAGGGAGATAAAGATTTCATTTCCATAACATGGTATGTAAAGACAACCTGATTCAGCTGATGATCTCCAGGCTCTTTGATGAATCCCCTCAGAACCACATCCATATAAAGGGAAAGGTTACGAATGAAAGAATTCAATTGTTTGCAAAAATAAAGTGAGACTCTGCCAGAGATAGAGATGATCTGGAACAGAACTGGTCCCTAATTACACAGTAATCTGACACCTTAGTACTCTCACCCTGCAGTCTTCACCTTCAAAGGATCTTTCCAATATTAATGAATTCTTCACCTCCTTTTCTCTCATCTTATCCATAATAGCTACTCTTTAAAGAAAAGTTGATCTAACTTTTTAGAAGACTAAACATTATGTTAGAAGACTAACATTATCATTTTTAGCCTAAGATTTAGTCACAAGTATCTCTTTCCTTTTGATGCTTTGTGGTGTTTCCTTTTGCCTGGTTTTGAATACATATTGCAGGCTGTATTTATGACCCTTTGAAACTGTTCTTTTTTTTTTTTCCTTGAGATGGAGTTTCGCTCTTGTTGCCCAGGCTGGAGTGCAATGGCACGATCTCAGCTCACTGCAACCTCCACCTCCCAGGTTCAAGCGATTCTCCTGCCTCAGCCTCCCAAATAGCTGGAATTATAGGCGTGCACCACCATGCCTGAATAATTTTGTATTTTTAGTGGAGATGGGGTTTCACTATGTCGATTGGGCTGGTCTTGAACTCCTGACCTCAGGTGATCCACTTGCCTCAGCCTCCCAAAGTGCTGGGATTACAGGCATGAGCCACTGTGCCCAGCCTGAAACTACTGTTACACACACACACACACACACACACACACAGAGAGAGAGAGAGAGAGAGAGAGAGAGAGAAGCCTTGCTGGGAAGATATTATTATAATAAAATAATATAGAAGTATTACCATAGGACAAAGATCAGAGATGGCTTTCTAAAAGCCTCAAAGACATGTGTGAGTTGGGTCCTAACAGATAACTAGGAACATATCAAGTGTGTAAGAGGAAAAGGCATCCTAGGCAGAGGGGAGCTGTTTGGAGAAAGGCCTGTGACATGGTGGGAATAGATGGTTCAGATATAAGGCACACTGCAGTGCAGCTAGAGCCCAGGCTGGGGCTGTGTATTGAGTTAATCAGAATGAGACTGGAAAAGTGACTTCCTCAAGGTTACACAGCCAGAAAGTAGCACTGCCTGATATCAGTGAGGCTGTCTGGCTCCAAGTCCATGCTCAGTCTGAGTTAGCACCCCAGTCCTTCTCCTTGTGCAAAAAATGAATGGATACAAGGAGTTCATAGTCGAATGGGTGATACAGGCATATAAATTCACAATTACAATACATGCAAGAAACATCTGTTGAATATGTGCCAGTAACTATGCTAGGCAATGTGAATACAAAAAAAAAAAAAAAGGCCCTTTTTTGAATGAAGCCTAAGGAGTCTGGTTAAGAAGAAAAATAGCAATTACAATACATGCAACTGCTAAAACATGGGTCTGTCCAAAGTGCTGGGGAACCAAAGGAGAAATCTGCCATACGGAGTGAGAGAAGGTGCCTCAGAGGACTTGAGCTAAGACTGGAAGACTCACAGTTCAGTGGTTGGCACTACCAAGGCAAGATCATGATCATTGCTAATATGGATGAGCACTTAACAGTATGCCAGGCACTCTTCTAAGCTCTTTATCCATATTAACTCATTTAGTCATCAAAACAATCCCCTATTCTACAAACAAAACGGTGAAGGATTTTGCCCAAGATCACGCAACACATAAGTGGCAGTGCCAGAATCCAAGTTGTTTGGTGCCAGAGCCCATGCACTTACCACTATACTACACTCTCTTGCTATAGAGAGAGGGAAGCCCAGGCCTGCTGAAGTCAGGGAATGCTTCCAAGAGAAGGTAACATGTGAAACCATTCCAAAAAGATCTCTGGGAGTTGGGTTGTTGAGCCAGGAGATGAAGAGTATGGCCAAGGGCATAAGAGCCAAGGTAGGATGAGAGACAAGTGATTTCAAGGAAGAGCAATTACTTCCTGGTAGCTGGAGGGTGAGGCTGGTTTTGGAGAATGGTGGACCCCCATCAAGGAGTAGGCAGGGAGTACATTATAGTTTGGTTTGTTGGTTTTCAGGGAAGACAAACTTACACCAATAGTCTAAGTTAAAGGATACAAAGGACCAGGGATCAGAGACTAAATTCAGCCTGGACATGTTTGCAGGCTGCCCACTCTCCTGTGGGTGGTGCGGCCTCCAGTTTCACCTTCTACTTTGTTTGCTGCATCACTGAAGAGCAGAAGTGGCCTGAATTAGTGTGATGCCATTGGAACTGGAGAGCACAAGCTGAATGGGATGGATTTGACATAAAGGAGAGGAAGCAGGGAAGGGGACTGCAGAGTTCCTAGCTTGGGTGTGTTGCAGAGATGGGAAATAAAGCAGGAGGAGCAGATTTGGATGATGTTGCAGACTGAACCATGTTCCTCCCAAATTCATATGCTGAAGCTCTAACCCTGCAGTGTGACTCTATTTGGAGATAGAGTTGTTAAAGAGGTAATTAAGGTTAAACAAGGGCATAAGGGTGGGCCCTAATCTGGTAGAACTGATGTGTTCATAAGAAGAGAGAGATACCAGAGATCCCTCTCTCTCCAGGCTCTCACACAGAGAAGTGGTCATCTACAACCAGGAAAAGAGGTCTCACCAGAAACCAACCCTGCTGACACCTTAATCTTGGACTTCCAGCCTCCAGAACTGTGAGAAAATTAATTTTTGTTGTTTAAGCCACCCAGTCTATGGTATTTTGTTAATGGCACCCCAAGCCGATTAATAGAAAGGAAAAGACTATTAACCTTTGGATGAAGACATAATAGATGGATTTAAAAACAATTCTTGAGGCCAGGTGCAATGGTGCATGCCTGTAATCCCAACACCTTGGGAGGCTGAGGTGGGAGTATCACTTAAGCCCAGGAGTTCAAAACCAGCCCAGGCAACTGAAGGGGACCACCCCACCCCCCCACCCCACCAGTCTTCACACACAGAAAATAAAAATTAGCTGAGCGTGGTGTGTGCCTGTAGTTCCAGCTGCTTAGGAGACTGAGGTGGGAAAGTCGCTTGAGCCTGGGAGGTCAAGGCTGCAGTGAGCTGAGATGGCACCACTGGAGTCCAGCCTGTGTAGCCCTATCTCAAAAACAAACAAACAAATCTTGAGATACAATTGGCAGGGCTTGGTGCTTCAGTGGAAGTGGAGTCTGAGAAGGAGGATGGGATATTGTCCAGCTTTGAGTTATGGATACAGGGTGAATTGTGGTGACTTTCCCTGAGTCTGAGATTTGGGAGTTGCACCTGGGCAGAAGGCGAAAGCATAGTTAGGATTTCTTGGTTGTAAGCAAGAGAAATTTAAGACAGGGCTGATTACCTGTAGGGATATAGTGAGACTAAAAGGGAAGTGGAACCTCATTCAAACCCAACATCAGCACTCTAGGAGAGTGAGACTCCTTGGAGACTGACTAGACTGTGGGTCTGGATACAGAGCAGCCCAGGCCCTCAGCAGGTGCTCATGCCAGCATGGGACTGGGCTGATTCCATGGCCCTGCCCCCTTTCTTCTAACTACTGACTACTCTGACCCTGATTCCTAGAGAAAGAGAGACTGCTTGGCTCAGGAGTTTCAATCCAGCCTTCTAGTTAGCCCAGGGATTGGCTGCCCAGGGACCCATCCTTGGGCACATTCATTATAATTGCTGGTCATGTGATAGACCACTTGACAAATCTGTCCCTTGATCAGTGGTTGTGAGCAAGGCAGCATCCTTAGAAAGGTCTGAGGTGTGGCAGGCACTATAATAGAAACACCTAGAACAGAGGGTTGGGGTGGTAAGAAGATCATTGTGTTGGTTTTAGACTTATTGGGTTTGGAGGACCTGCTTGACATGCAAGCAGAGAGACCCAGGACATATATCTACAATAGGCACCTGGAGACATGGGCCACTCAACAGAGCAACAAAGGCCATGGAGACAGAGTTCAGAAATGACAGCACATGGACCCAATTCCTATTAAATAAGCAATATAGGGACACATACTCATGTTGCAAAATTCAAACAATACCAAAGTATGGAGTATAAGAAGTTAAAGTCCCTCAGTGCCACTCTCTTCTGCCAAAGTCACCACCGTAAATTATTTTACATGTTTTCTTTTTACTCCACTGCAGTTACATTTGTAAAATATGTATGGATCATTTTAGGTCAGAGGGTTTTTTTTCAGCAAATTGGCTTATACTTTTCACTAATGTTTTTATCTTGCTTAATAAAATGTCTTGGAGACCATTGCACTCAGCACTTACAAACCTACATTATTCTTTATATCTATAGATAGTGTTCTGTTGAATAGATGACACATAATTTATTTATTCATCATCTGCCTCTGAAGTTAGATTGTATCCAATGATTCTTTATTACAAACAATGCTTCAAGAGCACCCTTGTACATATATCTTTGTGTGCAGCCCATTTCTAGAAATGAATTACTGCGTTGAAAGGGATGTGCATTTTTCTGCTGTCCTCTAAAAAGACTGTACCATTTACCCTTCTAGCAATGACAGAGGATGCATATGCTTATTGCTCTACGCCCACGTGGATGTTTCTTGAACTATTTTGCATCACAGACTCCTTTAAGATGTGGAAAGCTATGGATTTTAATTCTAGAAAAATATACAGATGTACATATGCAGAACATTTTGCATACAATTTCTGCAGGTTCACAGACAACCTAAACATACCCCAGAACACACCCTTCCCCACCCCCTGCCAGACCTGATATTGAGGACCCTGAATAGACATGTGTGAGTGGTGTCAGTCTAAGGGCAGCGGGTCCCAATCTTAGTTGCACATTAGAATCACCTGCAGGACTTTGAAAAGTCCTCATGCCCAGGCCACTTCCCAGACCTATTCGATCTGGTTCTTTTGGAAAAGGATCTGGGTATCAGTATTTTTTGCAAGTTCTCCGGGTGATATTAACATGCAGCCAATCACAAGAACCACTGCAGTCTAGGAGAGGCCTGAAAAAGGATTAAAAAGAATTTAATAACAGAAAACCAGAGTGTACAAGGGGCTTTTGGGGGGCTCACACGTGGCTGGAGGAGCTTTTATTTGAACAAATCTGGGGTGGGATCTGGCATTGATACATATTTTTTTGTTGTGAGAATGTTTGTCATAGACAAAAGTAGAGAGAATGAACACCCATGTATCCTATGTTCAATACTTAAACAAAATTTGGCACATTTCCTTTTTTTTTTTGGTTGGGGGAAGGTGGCAAGGGCTAATATTTATCTTACATTATTCTTCAGTGTTTAAATTTATAAAAGCTCCCCTGGTGATTCTGAGGTATAGCCAATGTTGAATGCTGCAACAAACATGGAAGTACAGATATCTCATCTATATACTGATTTCCTATCTTTTTGGTATACACCCAGCAGTGGGATTGCTGGATTGTATGGAAGCTCTATTTTTAGTTTTTTGAGGAACCTCCAAACTATTCTCCATAGTGGTTGTACTAATTTACATTCCCACCAACAGCGTACAAGCGTTCCCTCTTCTCCATATCCTCGCCAGCATTTGTTATTGCCTGTCTTTTGGATGTAAGCCATTTTAACTGGGGTGAGATGATATCTCATTGTAGTTTTGATTTGCATTTCTCTGATGATCAATGATGTTGAGCACATTTTCATGTGCCTGTTTGCCATTTGTACGTCTTCTTTTGAGAAATGTAGGCACCCTGCTTCAGCAAGCCTTCTGGGTGATTTGGAAACACACGCAGGTTCCATGATCACTGTCCTGGGGACTCCCAGCCAAATGTCCTCCCGGTGTCTGAGCTCTCCAGAACTCTCTGGAGTCTTCCCCAACAGAGAGCTGGACTCATATCAGGGAGATGAAACAGACAATGTCAGGAAATTAGACTGTGGCAAGACTGTGGGGAGTTTGGACTTGAAACTAAAGTAAGAAAGGAGCCACGATGATGTTTTGGCCAGGGGAGGATATGTATTAAAGTGGTATTGGAGACCAGGTAGCTGCAGAGCTTCAAGAAAGCAGGCTTGACTCCAATCCCTGCTGAAATGGTAGGCAAAATTGGTGTGTGTGTGTGTGTGTGTGTGTGTGTGTGCATCTTCTGAAGAGGTTTCACAACTTGCATTCAATTTTCAAGTGAATTCACCGCCCCAGAATGATTGCTAGAGAGGAAATTATTTTATTGCTTAATATATGAGCTTTGAGGCAGTGTTTCTCAAAGTGTGGTCACATCAGTATTAGAATTGTTTGAGCTGTGTGTTAAAAATATACATTCCTGGGCCACACTCAAGAGCTACTAAATCAGAATCTCTGGAGTTGGCACCCATGAATCTGCATATTTTAAGCAAGTTCTCCAGGTAATTCAGCTAATTCTGATGTACTCTAAAGTTAATATATCTCAGGCTGTAAATCTAAAAACTAGCAATTCTAGGAAAGCAAAGTTAATAGTGAATTTAGAAAGCATGTTGACCACTAAAGCATGGTACTGAGGTCTAAAACGCACTTACAATATCCAAAGTGTCACCGAACTGGGAACAGTAGCCACAGCAAACACTTTCCTGGGCATTTCAGTGACCATCCACTTAAAAGCTGTATTCTGTAAGTAACACCATATAAATAGCAAGAAAAGCTTGAGGAATTCATCCTCAAACTCTGACAGTTCAACTAACTTCTCAGAGGTGGATAGAGAATAAGTTTATGTGTTTTCTATGGCAGATTGCACTAAGATAACCATGAGAAAGACAGGAGAAATGCTATTGACAGAAGAAACACTATTGACCATTTTGGGCTTATTGAAAATTTGCCCCTCCCTGGAGTCAGGGAGCTCCTGGAGAGAGCCTTCTTTCCTTCCTGTCTCTTAGCAGGTGCTTGGCAGAGTTTGCCAAAAATCCACTGATTATGTAGTTTGAATTACAGATTTTCAAATACTTAACGGTAAATGGCATGTGATTGAAATCATGGAAATAACACCCAAATGTAAAATTTGGGTGGTTGTCTCTGGCAGTGGAAATAGAACTCAAAGGTCATGGTCTGGTGAGTTGTTCAGAAAGTGTGCGTGCCCTAGAGTCTGGCCTCACTAACTCTGTGAGGTTGGGCAAGTTATTGAAGCTCTCTGTGTTTCTACACATGTGAAATAGGAATAGAAACAACCCTCACATATACTCATAAGAAGAAATCGAGAGTGTTAATGTAAAAACCCAGGCCCACAGCAAGCATTCACTAAACGTTAGCAAGAAAGAAATATGACACATATATGTTTCCAGATTTCTGTACTTCCCAAATCTTTGCCAATGAACACTTACTGCTTTTATAATCAGAAAAGAATGATAAACCACATTTTTGTTTTGTGTTTATTAGTTTAAGGCAATGAGCTATAACGAGAAAAGACTGTAATACAACAGATGCAATCCATGTCAGGGGAGTTTGTTTTTATTGGGAATAATGACACCACGTGACCCCCTGGGTATCCTAATCCAGGGACAGGCTGTAGGAAGACTAAACATGAAGAATGGTGAGGCTTCCCCTGGGAGCAATCATGCCCTGGCTCTGCAAACTTAGGTCACAGAAGAGAGGGACCAGGTCACAATGTTTGCTGCTTCTCTGCCCCTCTCCAAGGCAGTCTCCTTCCATCAGGTGCAAAGCCTGGATCTCTAGCATCAAATTAAAGAAATAGAACAAACCCATCCCAGGGCTTCTTTAAATATTCAGATAAACCCATGTGCCCCTATCAGTTAAATTAAGCTTTCCTAAGAAAAAGTAAGTCAATTAGTTCAAAATGTGGGTTAGTGCTTCTGGGTATTTAAAAGGGGATTTTTTTTTTCTTTTCTTTTTAGTTCATTTAGAAACACAGCCACGGGGCAGGTACATACCCACTCCTCCGCACATCCTGTGAATTGCCCCAATACACCCAGATACCAATTTCTGATATCTAGAGCTTAAAAATCTGGTCCTTAAACTTTCTCAATGTCATGAAGATATTGAAATACGAGCTTTAAAATTTATCTCGTTTTACCCTTTGAGTACATATCGTTTATTTTCACTATCATTATCGTTACTCATTCAATGGTAACTGACATTGCTATAGAACATTGATAAGACATGATTTTACCCTAATTGAACTTCTTTCTTCTCCATTCCACAAATACTTATTCTCTAAACTTCTGTGAACAAAGATAGGTCTCTAAGACATTATAAAATGTAGTTCTACAGCATAGTTTGTGACATATACCAAAAAATTCATTTGTCCAGGTGGCCTGGATGCAATAAACCAAACTTTACCAAAATACAAGTAGAACAGGATATTTCCTAAGAGGATGAACTTCTAGAATCAATTTGTGGGTCAAAGAATATGAACATTTTCATGGCTTTTGAAGAGGTTGCCTAGTAATTGCATTCTTAAAAGGCTATTTTATTTTTATTTTTGAGATGGAGTTTCACTCTTGTTGCCCAGGCTGGAGTGCAGTGGCGCAATCGCTCACTGCAAACTTCGCCTCCCAGGTTCAAGCGATTCTCCTGTAAAAGGATATTTTAATTGATATTGACAGTTAAAAGAAGATAAGGATAACATTTTCATACCAACATTTGGGTAGAAAGTGTTTAAGTTTTTATTTGTTTTGCTTTTACTAAATTAACAGACCACTGTATTTGAAATCACAGCAAATCGTTTCAGGAATATTTTAGATTGTGAGACCATTGTAAGTAGTTCTACCATTATTTAAAAAATACATATTTGTTACATGACATATTATCACATACTTTTATCTCCTTTCCACCATAATTAGTATTCCAATGACATTGAAATAAAATTTTATTTAATAACAGGACTAATGTCCACTTTAATCCCACATACCTTTTACAGACATACAACTAGAAGATAAAGAAATGACAATCATTCTGAATTTTAGGTTTCTTTTAACTTTGACAACCTTTACATTTGACTTCTTTATTAACCAAGTGAAGTTTCATGATCAGAATATTATAACGATGAAAGATGGTACACTTTTACGCTCGACAAAAACCCAATTTACTTACGGAAAACTACATATCTCTTGCACATTATTTGTTTCACAAATAGCCTAGGAAACAAGTAGGTGATTATTAGGCGGAAAGACCTAGAATTGTAGTTACCAGGTAGCAATTAGGAACTAAATATTCTGTCAATTACTGCATTAAGTTTACTCTGACCTGTTTTTTGACAAAGCATTGAAGAAAAAAGTAGGAATACCCTCTTTGCCCCAGGAGATTCACAATAGCCCAGGATTTCAACAGAAAGCGCCTCTTTCTAGTCTGGTTGAATCTCTGGGCATTCTTTTTGTCTCTGAATTCTTCACTGCCATGTCTTCTAAGACACAGATGGGCCCCTACTTCCAATAGCCAAGAAAAATTGTACCAGTGTTTAGGTGGCCAAGTGACAAAGATGACACTGTTTCTCAGTCCATTTATACGCTGTGTCACAGTCCAAGACATTGGCAAAGTACTATTCTGCCTTTCCAAGTTTCCCAAATCCAATTATACACAGGGGTATTTTAATGGTAGGGAATTTTTCCCTTGAAGATTCTTTTTTCTCTTCTTTCTTTCTTTCTTTCTTTCTTTTTTCTTCCTTCCTTCCTTCCTTCCTTTCTCTTTCTTCTCTTTCTTTCTTTTCTTTTCTTTTTTCTTTTATTTCTTTCTGAATTGTTCCCTTGAAGATTTTTTCTTTTTCTTTCTTTTTCCTTCCTTCTTTCTTGCTTTTTCTTTCTTTCTGAATTCTTCCCTTGAATTTTGTTTTTTTTTCTTTCTTTCCTTCCTTCCTTATTTTCCTTTCTTTCTGAATTATTGAACACTTTTTCTTTCCTTCCTCTTTATTTCTTTCATTCTTTCCTTCCTTTCTTTTCTTTCTTTCTTTCTTTTTTTTTTTTTTTTTTCTCTCTCTCTCTTCCTCTCTTCACTCTTTGGTTCCTAGAGGCTGAATATGGTCAAGTGGTTCAAGCACGGCCTATGGAACCAGATTTGCCTGCCCTAGTCAGATCTGGGAGACCTTGGGAAAATGTCTTCACTTTTTTTTTTTTCTCCTCTCTGGCCTTAGTTTTCTTGTTTGCTATCAAGCTTGGGAAACAATAGGGCCTTAATAAATAAGAAGTAATGGTTGCATGTGTATGAATGTGTTAAGTGTTTTGTGCATATCAACTTATTTCATTCTCAAAACAATCCTGAGGGGTAGGGACTGTTATCATTATCACCCAGGTAATATAATGAGAGAACTGAGCCATAGAAAAGGGTGGTTAGTAAGGCAAACTAGGATTCACACCCAGGTAGGCTGGCTTCAGAGAGAGTTTTTCACCACTCTGCTATACAACGTTTTGTTGAAGTTAGCTTTCTCCCCACACATAAATGTGTGTATATTTATTGAGTATCTACTGTGTGCCAGTCACTCTGCTAAAATATACCAAGAAACTGAATAGGAAATGAACTGGAAATACAGAAATAAATAAGACATAGTTTCTACTCCTGTGGAGCTATTTTTCTTTTCTTGCACTTTGTCAACTTAGATTACATGGGTTCGATCTTCATCTGAGTTCAAAAAACATTACTCAAGATGATCCTCAATTGAATTCAACAGAATTAATAGCTAAACTCTGAGACAGGAGTGGTGGCTCACTTGAGCCCAGGAGCTCAAGATCAACATGGGCAACATGGGGAAACTTATCTCTACAAAAAATACAAAAATTAGGAAGGCTTGGTGGAGCAGGCCTGTAGTCCCAGCTACTTGGGAAGATGAGATGGCAGGATCACTTGAGCCCAGGAGGTTGAGGCTGCAGTAAGCCATAATCACGCCACTGCACTCCAGCCTGGGTGAAAAGAATAAGACCCTGTCTCGAAAGAAACAAAACAAAACAAAACAAAAAACCTCTAAAACCAAGATATACCAAAATAGTTTCAATTTGAATTCATATTTAGCCTTGAAAGCCCTTTATGAATCTTTTAGTAATTACATCAAGAGAGTATGGCGTTCTCTTTTAATTTGTGTCTTTAAAATGATGAACTAAATGCTTTTTCTGGCCTCTGCTCTCAAGAGCACACAAAATTCCTCAAATTTAACAATTTAAATCCTCCCCAGCCCACCTCTCTTAATAGAGACACTTCCATTCCCCAGATCTGCCTTCAGAACAGGCAACATTAACTCTGCTGAGAGAAAAGGGTCCCTCATTCTACTTCTGCAATAACTTTCTAAAGCATGTTCCACTGGAGAGAGAATTAATGATAAGGGAACATTCATCCAAAGCAGCCATTCAATTCATTTTAACTTGCAAACAATAATGTTGCCTTGTAGTTACTATTTGTTCTGGTTTTTAATATAGAACTTCAGATTCATGTTATTTTTAATTTTTCACAAAAACTTCCCTGCAAAATGTAAGATTTAACCAAACACAGATTCTCTTCATTCAATATAAATGACAAGTGCTCACCATGTCCCCAGGCACCAGACTGAAACTACAAGGGTGTGTGTTGCTTTAGTAGAGAGGAAACAGGCAGATAAAAAGCAACTATATCCAGTATATTAACAGGGATGATACTCAGAAGACTGGAAGCAAAAAGGAGGAAGAGCTGAATATGATTCTGTATAGTATAACCTTTCATAAAATGTTAGCCTGAAATGGAAGTAGTTGGGTTATGAATCAAGGGGGAAACATTTGGAGTTTTTCATCCCGAAATAACCGTTTCACTATTTTCAAGTATTCTGAGAAGTGGAGAAGCACAAATATACAAGGAGACCTCCCCAACCCCACCAGCAAAAGATGGAGAATCTTGTTAAAAGTCGTAAACATCATACCATAGTTTAAAGAGTTCTGACAGTTAAATAATTGCAATAAATGTTCCCTATAGTGCTGGGATTATAAAGAAGTCACGTATCCTGCACAAGAAATAAAGCATCCTTTCAAAGGGGTGACCGGCAGCTTCAATTGTCAAGGTGGTAGTCAATGGACTTCATGATATGCAGAGGTCAAGTAGAGGAATCGAATGCTGGCTGATAGGCAGAACGACAACCAATACTGCCTCTACAGAAATAATAAGAAGAAAGCTTTTTTGATTCTTTCATTTTGGAATTGAGTTGTATGGAACCACAGGATGTTTTTAAGGGATCATTTATTAAACTTGGAATTGAACTACTTTATGAACTGCACTGTAATTTTGTGTTATTGGGTTTTAAAAATTAAGCAACTTTTTTTTTCTTTCTTTCTTTCTTTTTTTTTTTTGGTCAAGGGGAAGCAGGGTTCATATCTGTTTTTCTGGGTGTTCTTCCCATCACTCCTACAGATAGTAGCCCAAAGACGTCTTCTTTTCCAGTATTTAATGAAGTATCCTACGGGCAAATCATTTTGGTAGCCTTTCCGGAGCTGGTGCAACGAAGCAGATCCACAGTTGCCCGGTAATCAGGCCAAGGCATACTTTCCAAGGTGCGTTTTTCATATCGAATTTAAGCGCGGGTCCTGCCCGTTGTTTGCAAACTGTCCAAGCAGCACCCCAAACTGCTGCTTTTCCAAGTCCGTTAAAAAGTTATTTGCGCTTGGGGTTTTCTTTCCTCTGACTTTTGCCAGTAGAGACCTGCCCTGGGGGGTATTTTGTCCTGGGAGCACAAAACTATTTTCTTTTCTGGAAATAAGTTGACGTCAACTGGGAGCTGTTTTGGGTTGCTTTGTTTCCCGGAGCGTCCAACCCAGCACACCGCCTCCGGCAAACTGCGAGCAATTCAAAGCAGCTCGCCCAGTAGGGAGGGGAGCTGGTGGGAGCGGGGGTGGACCCCGCCGCCCGCAGAGGTGGGGAGACCTGGGGGGGGGGGCTCCGCTCCCAGGCTGGAGCGTGGGCCTGTGTCCCCGGCCAAGCCACGAGCACAGCCGGAGCCAGTGCGGCCCCCGGGTCCCTGCGCTTATGGCAAGGGCCGCGGGGGACCAGCCCCTGGTAGGTAACTTGCCGGGCACCCACCTGAGTTCTCCGCACCGCGGCCCGAAAACCTGGGAGCATCCCAGGACAAAGGGCCAGCCCTCTGGAAGTAGCCGTGTGTGACTAGTGTGTGCCAGCTCACTGTGTGCGGGTCCGAGTGTGCAACTAACTTAGCTTCTCACCGCAGCCTCGGAGAAACGAACACGCCTTTCTGCACGTGTCCAGGGCGGGTGGGGAGGGCAGTGCATTGTGAACAAAGCCGGCCACCTCTCGGACCGCACCTCGGGGACGATTCCCGGACGGTTCTTCGCGGAGAGCAGGGCGGATGAGAGTGTGGGGTGTGGGTGTGTGTGTGTGTGTGTGTGTGTGTGTGTGTTTCCCTAAGGAGCCAGAGGCGGCCCGCGAGGCAGGGACTTGCTCTAACTTGTTTCACACCTGGCGCGGTTTCCCCAAAGCTCGGGTGGCGTCCAGGGCCGGGGAGGCACGCGGATGACCAGCAGCGTTCGCTGCAGAAAAAGACATCGTCAACTCCCACTCAGAAGCCCACGCGGCCCTGAGACCTGGTCTTTCTTTCTTAAAAAAAAAAAAAAAAAAAAAAAAAAAAAAAAAACAAATTGATGGATGGGTTTCAATTGATGCGTAAAATGTATCCCTTGAGAGCAAGACAGGAGGGCCAGGGAAGGGGGGAACAGGCAGTTGACAAGATTCTCACAGCCTAACTGCCGAGAATTTGGACTTGGAGGCAAATTCGAGGGCACCCGAGGAGCAGGCGAGGCTGTCTCCCAGGAGGACGGCCTGGCACCGGGCCGCGCTGCTGGGGACCTGACTCCCTCGAGTCCCCTCACCCCAGGGACTCGCAGTCGGCCCGCGCACCAGGGGACACACGGGCTGCGGGAGGAGGTGAAAGTTAGTATGCAGCGCGAGCTCCGAAGGTGGCCTGGACTGTGCCTCCTAAGAGAACAGCCGAGGTCCTGGGCGACTCTGGGACGCTGCCCCTGGGCCGGGAGAGCGGGAGACGGCGACGCAAGGACGCGCCCGGAGCCTGGGCGCGCCGGGGGCGGGCGTTTGGCTGGAAGTGGGGCAGTGTCTCCTATGGGAAAGCGGGACCCGGCGAGCTCTTTGGCTGCTTTTCCAGTTTCCGAGGTGCCCGCCCCCGCGCGCCTGAGGCAGCGCAGCCCGGAGGGCGAACGAATGGCGGTTGGCAAACTTTGAGTGAGAGTGCGCTCCGGCTCTGAATTGCCGAATTGTGGCGGTGGCAGGGTCGGCCGAGACCCAAGTTCGCTTTTTCCGTCTGCCCGACGGGCCTTAGGGAGACTTTAGCTCCAGCCTGGTGGAGCGCCTCGCCCGAGGGAGTTGTGTCACTTTGCCCGGGGGCAGGGAGGGCGGCGCCCTGGGCGGGTGCGGAAGGGTCCCTGGGGCCCCTGGGGCCCCTGGGGCCCCTGGGGTCCCGAGCGCCTGTTCCCTCGTCTCCCCTCCCACCGGCCCCTCCCAGTCTTCTCTCGCTCGCTCCTTCCCGGGGCTGGCTGGACCGGCGCGGACTTGCCCCAGACCTACGGGGAGCGCCCCAGGTCTTTAATGACAGCTTAAATGTGGCTGTTGGAAAAGTCGAAAGGGATGAGGCTGACGTGGGGCGTGTTTCGCTCCTTTGCAAGAGTCGGAAAGGGAGTTGGGAGCCGCGCGGCTGGCCCCAGGCCCCCGCGCCCCGCCGCCAGCAAGTAGGTGGGGGAGCCGCCGCCGCCGCCAGCCCCATCCCGCTCCCAAGCCTCGCCCGCTGCGCCCTGGCCGCGGGCGCCGAGAGGGTGCGGGGCCTCGCCGTGCCTCCTCCACCCTGCTCATTAACCTGCCTGCTCCGCTCCGCTCCGGGCGGCCCCAGACACGGGTTTCCCGCGGCAGCACCCGTGGCCCGCCCGGCGCAGCCGCCGCCCCGACCCCCCGGCTCCGGGGGGCAATGAGGGGGCAGTGGAAGGGGCACTGCTCCTCGGGCATTACTTAGAGAAACGAGACCATCCCGCCCTCCCGCCGGCCCTCCCTCTCTCCTGCCCGGGCCCGCGCAATTCTCCGCCAGAGGGTAAGTTGGGAGTGTTTCGCCCCCACCGACAGCTCTCCCTCCCTTTCCTTTTTTTTCCTTCAAAGTTTTCTTAGAAGTGGGAGCCGGGTGGGGGAGGAAGAAGGTCTGGTCAGCCTCCGTCCTTTACCCTATCTCTCCCGTCTAACTTGTCCCCCCCTCCCCCCTCCCCTCCATCCCCTGCGCGCCGCTGCCCCTCCGGAGCTGCGCTCGGGAATGACAATTGGAGCGCGGCTCCTTTAAGAGCCCGGCTTTGCCTCCCGGTAGCTGAAGGTCATTAAACACAAAAGCTCTCAGCGCTGCGGTCCAATATAGCGCATGCGCCCTGCCCGAGGACTGGCAGAGAGACGGCAATATGGCGAGAATGCCTGGCAGCGGGGACTGTAACACCAGCGCGGGCGGCAGCGCCAGCGCCGCCGCCGCCGCCGCCGAGAACAATGGGGAGCGGGGCGAGGGCGAGCGCGGCGCGGGGGGCCGCGGCCGCCGCCACGGCCGTCCGCACTACTGCAGCGCGGGCGAGGAGGAGGAGGAAGAGGAGGAGGAGGACGAGATCCAGGAGGTGCAGATAACGGGGGACGAGGAGGAGGAGGAGGAAGGAGGTGGGGGGCTGGAGGAGGACGAGGAGGAGGAGGAAGAGGAGGAGATGGGGCTGGACTGGGACGAGCCCCTGGAGCCCGAGGACTCGGCCGGGGAGGAGCTGGAGCCCGAGCCGGTCCATATGATCAATATGGACCAGAGCGCAGCGCTGGAGCCCGAGGCGCCGCCGCGACTGCTGGCGCCCCGGGCCCGCGGCGGGCCGCCCGGGGACGGCGCCGAGCTGGACCCCGACGTGCTGCAGCGCCCCGAGCGGGCCCGGCTGAGCGAGAACACCCGGCTGGCCACCCGCTACGCCGTGCGCATCTTCCGGGAGTACCTGAGCGAGAAGGCGCAGAGCCCGGACTTCGAGACCATGGACAAGGGGGCGCTGTGCCGCGTGCTGCGCTCCTTCTATGCCGAGGCCCGCTCCAAGAGCGGCCAGCTCTACAGCAAGTCGTCGCTCATCAGCATCCGCAGCTCCCTCAACCGCTACCTCAATGAGCCCCCGTACTGCCGCACGCTCGACCTCACCAAGGATCCCGAGCTGCGCAGCGCGAACCTGACGCTGGCCGCGGTCATCCGCAAGCTCGAGGAGCAGGGCGCCGGACCGGTGGTGCAGAAGCAAGCCATCACGCGCGCCGACCTGCGCAAGCTGTACACCTCCAGCGTCTTCAGCACCAACACGCCCTTCGGGCTGCTCAACAAGGTCTGGTTCGAGACGTGCATGTACTTCTGTACCCGCGGCCGCGAGAACCAGCGTGAGTTGGAGGAGGACTCTTTTGGGCTGGCCATGGACGAGGACGGTCGCAAGTTCGTCTACTTCAAGTCCCTCGGGCCCTACCACAAGTCGCGCTCGTCGTCGTGGAGCAAGAAGCGCGCCGAGAGCAGCGACGAGGAGAACTTGCCCCGCATGTATGAGACGGGCACCGAGTTCTGCCCCTACGCCAGCTTCGTCAAGTACCTGTCGAAACGCAACCCTCTCTGTAAGGCGTTCTTCCAGCGGCCCCGGGACCACTGCAGCGAGGGCGATGTGACCTGGTACGAGAACAAAGCCATCGGCAAGAACTTGCTAGGCACTAGGATGCAGATGCTGTCCAAGGCGGCTAAGCTCTCCAAGACCTACACCAACCACTGCATCGGCGCCGTCTCCATCGCCACGCTCAACAGCATCGCGGGCATTGGTACCAAGCTGGGCTCGCCCGCCCCGCAGGGCTGCTACGCCGAGGCTCTGAACGGGGCGGCACGGCACCACTCCCACCACCCCCCCACCCATCCCTCCCACCACCACCGCCCCCAGCCGCCCTCGCTGGGGAACACTTACATCCTCCCCAAAGACAGCCAGGTCGGGCCCGACGTGAAATCCGAGGCTGCGCCCAAGCGCGCCCTGTACGAGTCGGTGTTCGGGTCGGGGGAAATCTGCGGCCCCTCTTCCCCCAAAAGACTTTGTATCCGCCCCTCGGAGCCTGTGGATGCGGTGGTGGTGGTTTCCGTGAAACACGACCCCCTGCCTCTTCTTCCAGAAGCCAATGGGCACAGAAGCACCAATTCTCCCACAGTAGTTTCACCTGCTATTGTTTCCCCCACCCAGGTAACCAAACCAAACTCTATGCATGAAATGTTTCTTTGGTACAACTTCGGGACTAACTTTTGTGCTAATGCAGCTCTGGGCAGGGGGGAAGTTTTAAAAAGTAGGCAATGTACTGAATGGGATTTGGTTTCACCCTTAGAAGTTAACTCTCTTGGTGCTTTTTGGGAAACTTTACACCTAACCTTAAAAAATGTGAGAGAGGGCATGCTACGTAACAAATCACTTCTGTGCAGTAAGGCGAAAAACTTCAAAGTTCGCCGAACAAAAGGATTAGCTCACTCTTGCAGCCGCTCTTCATTGAATGTGTTGAGTTTTATAAGGCAAAGAGTGCGAGAACGCTGTAAATGCAAAGGAAGCAGTTGCTTAAGACATATTTGAATCAAGTATCCCTTAAAAGACTCTATTACATATTCGCCATGACTTTGGAAGGTAGAAAAACAGTTATAAATTATTGAAAAGAAAACGTGCCAATCCCACTTCCTGTAGCTTTTTTTTTCTTTTTCTTTCCTTTTTTTTTTTTTTTTTAAGAAAAGGGGTGGAAAGTGGAGAGCCAGGCAGTTGAGTGCCAGTTTATACTGTAACATGTAGTCGAATGTAAAGTGGCCGTGTGGGGTGCAATTTTCAGAAACTAAAGTCTCTTGTTAGAGTTATTATTCAGGTGGGAACGTGGTATCTGCAATTTCAGTCAGGCTACAAATTAGTGTATGGGCCTGTGGTGCCCGGCACTGTGGGCACTGAAACATTGCTGTCTCCCTCTAGCCCCATGGAGCTCACCATCCTAGAGGGCAGATAATACCTATGAAGTAGGTAATGAGAGTAAGAGTGCTAACCCAGCAGCTGAGTCAGCATGAACAAATCACTTCATTTCTCTTGGCTTCACTGTCCTCATCAAAGAGGAAGAAATTATTTCAACCCTAACATTATTTAAGTCAAAGCAGTGCCAAATTCTGGGTCGAGATCGGAGCCTCTAGTGTTAGATGCTGCTTCCCTTATTTTCCCCAGGGTAGTATTTTCGTGAGTATTAGTAAAGTTATATTCATTTTTGGGACACACTCTAGGAGTCAGGAACCAGAGTCTTCGGACACTGTGCTCTATTCTGCAGAGGCAGGCGTAGCCACTGGAGGTTTTACAACTGTGACCTGCCTGCCATCAAGCAGAAGTAGGAATTTTGCAAGTCTGAAGGTATAGTGCAGGCCCTCCAGGAACATATGTCAGGTACCTCTGTGCTTTTTCCAAAGTGGAAATTCCAGTTCTGGACAAACTGACCCTTTCAAACGTTTACCAGCTAATGGGCAAGCCTCAAGGCCAACTGAGAAAGGGGCTGTGAGTGGTAATATAAACACCAGAGTTCTCTAAAATACACAAGACCTGTAGGCTCTGTGTCTTCTGTACTTCGGGTGTGTAGTCCATTTCTGACAGGTTGTGTTAGAGTTTTAAGAATGGGGAGGAGAATTTAGGGTTTGCTTTTTCTTGGAAAGAAAAAATAAATGTTCACGTTCTTCTGATACAGTAAACACCCTTGAAATGCCCTAGTTTAGAAGAGCACCTGATTAAGAGTTAAAAGCCTAAGAAAGTTTATTAAGGCATGCATGGCCTTGGGATAACAATGAAACAGTTTGTCTACTGGCATTTGTCTGCTGGTTTCTTGACACCAGTGTAATATAGAATTGTGACATAAAGAACCACAAAAGATAAGAGGGTTTTGTTTCATTGGTTTGGTTTTGTTCTAAGGAATGCAGTCTTTCAGTCATTATCTTTTATTTACCTGAGTAAAATAAATCAGCTCCAAAAAGACTGTATACTGATGCTTTTATTATTCTTGCATTATTGTCAGGTAACTCCTAAGTTAAATATAGATTTGAGTGTCCATATGTGGCTTATATGATTATTATGGCTCTCAAACAAGATCTTAGCTCCAAGTCCCTGTTAGTTAAAACACTACAAAAAGTTGTTCAGTTTGCACATATTTAATAGTCAGCTTTTCACTTATGAAGTCTGAGCAATTGAAGTATTGCTCAGTAGAAGGTTGATAGCAAACTTTTTCCTTCTTTATGTATTAAAATCACTGTAAGGGTTGAGGTTCAGTGCATTTCCTGGGGCTTAATGCCTGGCGGAGGTTGCTGGCCTGTGGCATTGCTTTGGGTTATCAACTGTTCTGGCTGGTCATTAACCCCCAGGAAATGCCCGGTGCAGCTCCAGCTTCAGTCATTATTACTTAATCATAAACATAGGCTCTCTAGCCTAATACTGACTGGACTTCATCAAGTAGTGTCATACGGAATTCCACTGTTGACCATCTTAGAGACTTCTTGATAACAGAGAGGTCACACACTGATGTTTTGACTTTCTACTAATGTTGCAAGTTTCTCAAAAGATGAAGAGCCAGTTTCTTTAAATGCATTTACTCTTTTTACTTTTTGAGGGTGTTATTAAGTA
Organism: Theropithecus gelada; assembly: GCF_003255815.1. Classification (NCBI taxonomy): domain Eukaryota; kingdom Metazoa; phylum Chordata; class Mammalia; order Primates; family Cercopithecidae; genus Theropithecus; species Theropithecus gelada. Next base: position 18,605,635 of record NC_037686.1, on the reverse strand, counting down.
TATTATAGATGGGACTGGTTGAAAAATGAATGCATTCAAGGATTAACAAAGATTATGGAATGTGTGATTGCTCACGTGAAGTATCTGGCTTTTGGGGTGAGTAAGGAATTATGGCGATGGTTGTGATGGTCGCTTTAACTGGTCCACTCTTTAATTCTCTTGAATGGTTGTGTTAAAAGTAAAGGGTAGTTTTAGTTCCCTTGTCCCCCAAATAGCTATTGTGATCTAAAATGATTCAGTTATTGGTACGGTTTGCAAGCTCCCAGGTAGAGGTCATGTAGCCCATTTTAAACTGCTTACCACTGTATCTTCCATGCTTATAACTATCCTCTTTGCATAAAAATAGAGCATTTTTCCTACCTCAGAGAACAGTACTTCAGGTTAGAGGGATGATAGAGATTAAAAATTTTGTTCTTTATCATTCTCAGAGGAAAAAATACTAATAAAGTTTAGATTCTGAATGTCATAGTTTTGTCACTACAGTTTCTGTAGACATGTCTCTCTCCTGTGCCAAACAAAAGTGTGAAGCATTTGCAAACTGTGACAAAGGTGTCTTTAGTTGCACTTGCTTGACCCTAACCTAGATTATTTCCAGAAATACTTTTAAGGAATTCTGTAGAGAGGACATCTGTTAGTGGAAAGATTGTGGGGGCTGGTGCACATCCCCTGTTTGTGTTTTATTGTCTTCACTGTGGGCTGTTGGTCCTTATAGTTTGCGGGGTGGAAACTGCAGAGGCTGCAAGCAGGCTGACACAGTTAGTTGCTTATTAACTTACCTTTGAGGAGAAGCCAGAGGCTGACAGCTCAGGGAATCGACTCAGGTGCTGTAGGGGCAAGGAAGAAGGAATACTTAATGTATCTACTTAATAGAAAAAGGCATGCGTTTTATGTATTAATTGAAATAACTGGTAAAGTCCTAGTTTGAATTTGAAGACTAAGAGGGAGGGATGTTCTTTATTTCTTATAGATGGAATCAAATTTTTATAAACATGAAAGGAGTATAGCAATTGTAACAAGACTTCTTGCCATGGTTATTTGGAGCTATTAAGATTAACTGCCTTTTAAAGAGTGGGTGTTTTTCTGATTTTTAATACTAGTTTGTGGCTATGTTCCTTTTTCTGCTGCAAGAATGTTTGCTCTCCTTTATGAAAAGTTCAAGTTGGTGGAGAAACTAAATGTCTTGTACACAAGTACGTAACTTTCTTCATTCAGGAGGTAGTTACTGAGCACCTAGTATTTTGGCTTTTGTAACAGGAATCTATAAATTAATCGTTTACCACCTGACAAGTAGTCTCATTGGCAAAATTTTGGCTTCTTTACCTGTTTAAACTAGATCAAAATAAAGACAGTTAAAAGGTGATGCACTCAGTGTTTTGCAGCAGTCATTTTGGGAAAGAAATCTGAACCTTTATATTCTCTTTCATGCACTCATGTATTAATGTTGCAACCAGTATTCAGGAGTATTATTTTAAATTGATGTAAACTCATATCTGATGTCAGTTCACTCTGTACTCAAGCTGACCCATGAAATAGAAAAAGAAATACTTGCTGCCAAGGGAGAAAGTAGACCCCATTCATCTAAAACTTAAATCTTTGTGTCATCCTGATTTTAAAATCTGGCTCCCCAAGCAAATGTCACCGAAAGACCACCCTCTTGTCATTACTAAGTAGTTTTCAAGCAGGAAGAAGCCTTTCTTTTCTGGGAACTTTTCACCCAAGTGGGTCCAGGCCAGTCAAAGCGCTACTTCAGTTATCCAATAAAACTTGAGTTTCAAGACACCTTTTGGTGTTTTACCTGCCATTTCAAAAGCAGAATCGATACAGGAGTTCCAGTGTAGTATGTGTCTTTGAAATCTTAGGAACGTAAATGTAAACTAGTCATCTGTAGGTCTGTCACGTGTTAGAACTTTCCTTTGTAGAACCGATTTTACTTCTCTTGACTTAACTGTCATTCATTGCATTGTACCAATAGTCAAGTTGCCTTTTTAAAGATTTCTTTGGACAATTTATATAAGGGATAAGGTAGTATGAATTAATTTGTTCAAAAAAGGGGGATATGGATTGACCTTGGTAAACTAACATGAATGAAAACGTAGCTTTAGGATTTGAAACATTGCACAGGCACGCTTCTTTAATTAACATTTTTAGTGCTCTAAGATGCTGAATTCAATTCATCCACTGTTAACTGAGCATCTTTCTGCTTGCTAAGTGCTGCAGAGAGGAGCAGGATTCAGTCCTTGCCCTCAAGAGGGATTCACAGAGGCTGGGCAATTAGTGGACTTGTACCCTTAAAGCTGAAATAATTCTCTGCTTGCTACATGATCATCAGAGGGGAAACAGGTGAACTCTTAAAGTTTTGGGCTCTATAAAGTTCTTTTGGATTTTCAGATTTTTAAAAACTTTTCCTTTGCCTACTCTTCTCTTCCAAGAGAACATGGGTGGTGAGTGGTTTTGAGTCTTTATAACAGCATGAGCTTCTAGATGGCCCGGAAATAAATGATCTTTTCAGTCCTTTGAAATACACTACAGCAAAGGGTATGGGTAGAGATTCAATCTGAATATGAGGTTGTGTTATCTAATGCCCATGACCGTAAACTGGACAACAGACCCTGCTGTGCCCACACTAGCACTACAGGAAGCTGAAAGCTGAACCTAATGAGGCCTGTTCTGGGTTTTCAGTGATTCTCCAAATTCCTTTCAACACTTTCTTTACAGTCAGACTTCTTACCTTTTAGCTTATAGTATATAGCAACCTGACAGAGCCTTTTCTTTCTTCCTAAAAAAGATCCACTTACATATGACAGCAAACTTTCATTCATGACAGACAGGGCTTTTTTTTTTTTTTTGGTTGGGGGTGGATATGATAAATTTTGCCCAAGTCTTGGGTAACAGAATTTTCAACAATAACGGAGGTAGGAGCTATCTTACGGTATCGTAAGTCAAAAGTGTCTGCGTTTTCTTTGGAGTTTTTAATCACATGTGCTTTTAGGCAACTCCTGCATGTACACAGTTTGCTTTGGGCTAGCTTTTCACATTTTCAACCCCAATGAGAATTTCCTTTCTCTGAAGACCCTCTCGATCCTAAGGTGTGGGATTCACCTCCTCTTTCTCCAGGCAGGGACCTTGGTTGTTTTTAATCCTGTGGGCTGCAGGGCAGAGGGAAGATGGTGCAGGCCTCTAGTGATGAGTTCATTTTATGTAACCCGGGAGAGCTGAGGGAATTGGAGAGACCTGGAGGGAGAGGGCTGAGGCTGGACTCAGGCTTCTTAGTGATCCCCACTCCACCAGCCCATTCTGCACCTCCAACCCTGCAGCACCATCTCCACCGGGAAGAGGCAATGCCACTTGAAAATCCTCTTCATAATCCAAACCTTTCCTGGGAGTATCTGGACTCGTTCACACCCTGAATTACAGTTGACCATTGAACAACTCAGGGCTTAGGAACGCCAACCCCCTGCAGTCAAAACGCTGCTTATAACAAATTTTTGACTTCCCCAAAACTTAAGTAATAGCTTGCTGTTGACCAGAAGCCTTGCCAATACCATAAACAGTTGATTAACATATATTTTGTATGTTTTATGTATCATCTGTATTCTTACAATAAAGCAAGCTAGAGAAAAGAAAATGTTATCAAGAAAATCATAAGATAGAGAAAATGTATTTACTATTCATTGAGTGGAAGTGGATCATCATAAAGGTCGCCTTGTCTTCAGGTTGAGTAGGAAGTGGGGAAAGAGAAGGGGTTGATCTTGCTGTCTGAGGGGTGGCAGAGGCAGAGGAGGCAGAGGAGGTAGAAGGGGAAGCAGGACAGGCAGGCACACTTGGTGTGACTTTCATTGAAAAACATCCGCATATAAGTGAACCCGCACAGTTCAAACCCCTGTCATTCAAGAGTCAAGTGTACTGCTTTCCCCCAACTGGCAGTGAACCCGGAAGGTTTTGATGCAGTCTGGGAGGAAGGCAGGTAAGACGTGCTGCCCAAAGAGGCTGGCAGATTTAAGACAGCATTAGGTGGTAGGCCTCTAGGCGAGAAGAGGAGGAGTCCAGAAAGGAATGCTAAGGAATGACAGAGACAGATGTTGCTTCCTTTGTGAGTAATTCAGTTGCAAATTAAAATGTCAGGACTAGTTTGGGAGCTTGTGATCATGAATTTCTAGTTTTACTTCATGTGCCTAGTCCGGTTTAACCCAGTTCAGCCTAGTATCTCCCCATTCAATCCCCATCCTTTCTGTCTTAACACAAGAAGAAAAAGGAAGCAATTATTTATAGCACCGGTTCCCATTTGGGCCCTTTCACGGTGTGCCAGGGACCAAACTAGTTAAGTACACTACCTATAGCTTTAAAATCGAATTTCCTATTTGTGTATTTCTCTGCTTCACCCTCTATTTAGACAAAATGTTCATAGATAATATCTTCATATATACACGTATATGTAAATTTGATATTTGAAAAAATCCTTCATTTTCATCATGATCTGAGAAATAAGTATTGAGGATAAGTTTCTTGTGCCTGTGGATTAATTCTGATATTTCAAGTTGCTATGGTTTTTGACATGCGGTTTTAAGGAACTTAACTTAGAAACGTGAATTATTTCCACATTCCTGGCTGTTACGGGTCAGCGAGTGGACTGTTAGACCAGATCCAGGCAGGAGTGAACGTGGGGAGCACTGTAGGGGCATAAGGCACGAGGCTCCCATCTCGTTGTACTGCAGTCTGCTGAGACAAACTTGATTTATTCGTTGGAGAGTTCTGATGTAAACTGTCACAATCTCTAACTGGTTCCGTAGCTGTGGAGTAGAATATAACCATTAACATTAATAATAATGAAGACATACTGAAAACTTGAAAGTAGTCCACCAGCCAGCAGCATCTGCGTCACTTGGGAGCTTGTGTGAAATGCAAAAATCCCACTACTCTGTGCCCCTGAATCAGCCCCTGCACTTGAAAAGACTCCTAGGCAGTGCATGTGCTCTGAACATCTTGAGCACTGGCTGATGTGGTCTCTCATTTAATCCTCATGCAGCCCTCCCAGGAATTATGGTTATTATTTTCATTTTGTAAAGGAGGAAGCAAGCTAAGGGTCATAGATGCTGATTCAGTTGTTTAAGCCCTAACAACTGGTAAGTAACTATGCTGGGATTTGAACCCAGCCTGTCAGATTCCACAGTCTGCGCTTTCAAACCCATGGCCCGTTGATTCCAGAATTCTTATCAACTGTTCAAATAAAAGAATCCAATAAAGAGAAGATGATAGAACATGAAATCACATTATTACCTGTGATGCTTTCTGGAACAACTGAAGAAGAGAGAACGTGTTAAAAGACAGCATTACAAAGCAATGATATAAGTAGGCAGAGACACACAAAATGATATTTCCAGTGTGTGGCATGCTTCCGTTTTGCTGTGTGGGGCCCCCAGCCTTTGCTGAGTCTGGGATTTGGAGCAACCTCATTTGAGAAACCATATCACGTAGTGGTTAAGAACAGACTCCAGAGCCACATCCCCTGGAGCAAATCTCAGCTCTGCCCAGACCGCTGGGTGCCTCAGTTTCCTCCTCAGTCAAACGGGGATGATGATAACATTGATCTCACAGGAGCGTGGGTGTTAAATGAGATACTGCTTGAAAAGTGCTTCAGACATGAGCACTATATGAATATTTGCTATCAGTTTGTTATCTTAGTGCAGAATGCTTTACATTTGAACAAATGCAGATCTTTACCAGCCTTCAGTTTGGCCCTTGGAAGTAGCTTGTCCAGGTGCTGTGCAGGGGGCCCCTCTGCCGTTTCTTCTTTTGCGGTGTCCATAGACTGTGGCCAGTAGCACTTTTGCAGGTCTTCTGGGAGATACGAGATCTCAGTGCAGGCTCGGGCATTCTGGCCTACCTGGGCCCTCTTCCCTCTCACAATTAACCTAAAAAAGCCCATCTGTGTGGATGCTTTACCTCAAAGCCTGTTTTCTCTCCTCTACTTTTCCTTAAGATTTGTATGTCCTGTGGCCCACGTGGGATTTAACTCCACACCTTCTTCTAACTTAGTTCTGCAGACCCTTCCTGTTGCTCTTTACAGAGGCTTAGAAATTTTCTTTTCTTTTCTTTTCTTTTTTTGAGACGGAGCTTTGCTCTTGTTTCCCGGGCTGGAGTGCAATGGTGAGATCTCAGCTCACTGCAGCCTCCGCCTCCTGGGTTCAAGTGATTTTCCTGCCTCAGCCACCTGAGTAGCTGGGATTACAGACGTGTGCCACCATGCCCGGCTAATTTTTGTATTTTTAGTAGAGACGGGGTTTCACCATGTTGGCCAGGCCAGTCTCAAACTCCTGATCTCAGGTGATCCACCTGCCTCAGCCTCCCACAGTGCTGGGATTACAGGCGTGAGCCACCATGCCTAGCCGGAAATTTTCTAGTGCTAAAAAATTAGCACTAGGACTTGGGGAGCCTACTGATGGGCATAACTGCTGCCCAGGCTACAGCACATTGACAAATGAAATGAGACAACAATGAACAGAGTGAAATCAACAGTTTTTCAAAAGAGATTAAATTTTATTTGGAATGGCTTGAGATGAAGGGAATGGTCATTATACTGGGATTCCTAAAATATTATGAAGGTCATTATAGCTATAATCTACATAAATTTCTTAATTTCAGTATTCTAGAAGTAGGGTCTATATTTGGCTAGAGCTTATGCTATGATGTTTACGTTTCCCTAATGCAAAAATGCATTACAATTTTCTAATACTTCACTTCTGTCTTGGATACTATGTAAATCAATAGAAATGTCACTTAAAGTTGAGGTGTACTAATACACAGTTGAAATAGACTATAGAATTAAGATAATTGGTTGGTATTTTGATACATTATTGCTGACCAGTTAATGATCTTTTGTAACTTGTTTTTAGTGTGACAGTGCAGGGATTTATTACCTCTGATTTAGTTTGCCCTTCAAGTACTTACAGTATTCAGCCAGCATAGTCCTTATGGAATAGGTTTTTGGGTTTTATAGAATAGCATATTGTATTAAGCCAGTTTATATGGAATATTGGCTTCTATTTTGTGATATTCTTTCTGACAAAACTATATCTAAATAGATTTTAGATATTTTCTTACATCTTGAACAAATATTGTTGTTGTTGCTTTTTACTCCAGAAAAAAAGAGACTTGCTGAATGTTTATTTTTCAGTGCATTGAGGTAGCAATTTAGAAACATGTTGCTGTAGAAACACACAGACCTAAATAAAAGTGTAACAAGAACATTAGAAAGCTGATTATGCTAGCTTCTTTTCCACTCATCCCAGAGTTCTTTCACATGTTCGTCTTTTATAATTAATGGTAGGGTGTTCACAATGCTGGATTTTACTGTTTTTTCAGGATCACTTTATGGAGGTGGTGGGGGTGGTAATGTTCCAGGAATGTGTCTCGTGGTTTTTTTTTTTTTTTAAATTTATGAAAAGGATCATGGAGTCATAGAATCCCATGTCATCCTGTAACTCCTCCCTTGAGGGGTTTTTAGAACCACCTCTTGGGATGTGAGCCAAGATCTAAGGAGAGAAAGGCAAGGTGAAAGAGAATGCTATTCAGAAAAACTCTGAAAAGCAAATTCATTTATGAAAGCATTTATTGAGCACTTACTGTGTGCAAGGTAGGAATTTGGAGGTAAAGAATAACTTAGAAATATTTAAGAGAAGACACTGGAGAAACTACAGTGGAATATCTAGGGCAAGTCCAAAGGACTGGCTGGAGATCCAGTCTTATCTCATTGGTGAGTGTTCCCAGGTCAGCCCTGGAGAGCAAGGGGTGTGTATTAGTATCTCAGAAATGGGACCAAAACTGGCCTAAGCGAACTGAAAGACTAAGCAGTTAAACCTGAAGTGCATGTACGGGGAATGTGGAAACCCAGGAAAAAATAAAATATTACCTTGTCAAAAAATTTAAGCCTTTTCTTTGCTGTAACATTGCAGGCTTCTCTGGTAAGCCTTAGTACACTTGTATTTTAGGTGTCCCCATTCCAAGTGAGCTGCCACATTCCACCACATATGAGCCACTCTGAATGTTCACCCTGTTGTGAAGCCACATATTTTAAGATTGAGCGTATGTACAATAATCCCACAAAATCCAGAGCTGGTACCCTGTCAGTTCACATGTTAATTACAACTCCCACTCACTAAATGTATGGCTTTGGAGCCCAGCGTGGTTTCCTTCACCTCTCAGGTCTGTGGGGCCACACTCTGAGTAACCACTAAGGTGCTTGTAGACAGTACCTCACAGTTGGCAAAGGGCTTTCCTGTATGTGATTTCATTCCAGGGACTTTGTAGGGCAGTTCCTAGTGTCAGGTATTGGGCTAGACAGACTGAGGGGACACAGAAAAAAAATCTTTTTTTTTTTTTTTTTGGAGGAATCACTTAGTCTCATGGGGCAGGCAAATAAGTAACCAAATGAATAAACCCTGACTGTGTGATAAGTCCTGTGAATCTATGCACAGAATATTAGCAAGCTGAAGAGAAAAGATAGGAACTTTCAGCATACCCATTCTACAGATGAGGAAAACTGACCTTCGCATTCACCTACCTACCGAAAAACAAAGTTCAAGTTCTGGTTCCAACTCCAGGCCACTTCTACAGTGGTACTTTTAAAGCTGTACCTTATAGATAAAGTTATAAATACGGTCCAGTTAGGTATTAAAGAGAAGATAAAAAGGACACCAAATCACAAGTGTATTGATGGATGTGTCTTTTGAAAATGGAATGAATCCTAGTGTGATTTTGTGTTTTTGGAGTCTCAGGAAAAGAAAGGGGAACATGATGGGTTCAGGTGAAATGAACAGCCCAGTCTTCCAAATGTCAGTATACACCCGAGACATCAGTGGCGGAAAGCTACAGTCTTAGGTTGACTTGGGGACTTTTTTAAAAATACAAAGTCAAGCCCCCTGGAACCATTTCTGCAGTGGGTCAGTGCAGACTGGCTCCTTGCTGGAGGTCTGGCACTCACTGGGACCAGTCCTGTGTTTCTGTGGTTCTTTATCTGTTCGCTGACTGTCTGGCAGTTGAAGACTTGCTCCCCAAGGCCCTCAGCCTTTGCCGCTTCATTCAGAGCACTGAATTAAAAGAGAAAAGGAATGCAGTTCTGATGCAGTTAGAGCTAGTAAAAAGAACCAATAAAAATGACTATAAAGTGCCTGACAAATAGAAAATGTTTAGTAATACCAAGGTACTTTATGGGGGAAGGGTTTACCTCTTGGCACAGGATGACAGTCCCCTGCAACCCCAGGCTTTTCCCTCCATGATGCCCTTGGCAGGGAGCTCTTGCCCAGCCAGAACAGGTGAGTGAAAAGATTGTACTGTCTTGGAGTCACCTGACTTCTTACCACAAGAACATCCTTCAGAAGTGGAAATCACAGACACATAGGTCTTTTGCTGGTGACAACAGATAACACAAGAGATAAAGAACACTTCGGTGATATGAGAGTAAAAAGGAAAATGAGGAAAAGACAGTAGAAAAAAGTGTAGGAGAAGTAAGTGGTTAAAGAACCTCTGGTCATAAAGGAAGAGGTACAGCGGTTTGGAGCAAAACTCATATTCTGTATGGGTTCTGGTAGAATTACCAAAGGATGGACCAGCTTAAAGTTACATGAATCATTGACCTGAATGATCTTAGGCAGGTTACTACATTTCTTAATAGGAATAATACAAATACACGTGTATTGAAAGCCCATAGTAAGTGCTGAATAAATGATAGCTTTAAAATACATATGTATAAAATATATATCTATATTCTATGGGGTAGCGATTATTGACAGGTTAGAGGAAAATGAGAGATTATATACAATTTACAGATGATCTTCAGTAGTCTGTTTGAAAGATAAGACAAAGGGTCCAAAAAAATTACAAACTATTTATAAACACAGGCAGAAGTGTGGAGATGTACAAAGAAACCAGTTGGAGAACTCACATCTTTGGCAAGGATAAAATAATGATAATCGAGACAAATAAGAAAAACTAAAGCTTAGAGAAGGATGGATATTAAATTATAGGTGTAGGTAGGTATTATGTGACTCACTAAAATATAAAAATAAAATGAAACACAAACTTTTTTCTCTCCTTTATGCCACAGAAAGAAAAGTTTAAATATACTTTATGTAAAATATTTAAAGGATTAATTTTGAACAAACACTAAGTAGATTTTATTTTCTATGTATATTTTTAAGTAGATTATAAATAAAAAACTAAAATGAATTACAAGTGTGGGCAATAGAAATCTTCAGGTTTCAATAAGATTATCCATCTCGTAATAAAAAATGCAATTTGATTTTTCCTAATTATAAGCAGTGTACTTACAGAGATCAGTCACTTTTTATTTATAATTTTCATTGGAATGTTGTGATACCAGTAAACCATATTCCAAATGTGTTTCAATAAAGAAATATCTTCGGCCGGGCGCGGTGGCTCACGCCTGTAATCCCAGCACTTTGGGAGGCCGAGGCGGGCGGATCACAAGGTCAGGAGATCGAGACCACAGTGAAACCCCGTCTCTACTAAAAATACAAAAAATTAGCCGGGCGCGGTGGTGGGCGCCTGTAGTCCCAGCTACTCAGGAGGCTGAGGCAGGAGAATGGCGTGAACCCAGGAGGCGGAGCTTGCAGTGAGCCGAGATCACGCCACTGCACTCCAGCCTGGGCGACAGCGCGAGACTCCGTCTCAAAAAAAAAAAAAAAGAAATATCTTCATCATGTAGAATATGGAGCTAGGCTACTCTTACACTTTTATTATTAAAATCGAACACAATCAGATGATAAATTGCAAATTCCATGGCTTGCTTTTTTTTTTTTTTTTTTTTTTATTATAGCTTTAAAATATTCTCAAAGGCCAGGAGTGGTGGCTCACACCTGTAATCCCAGCACTCTGGGAGGCTGAGGCAGGCAGATCACTTGATCTCAAAGAGTTCAAAACCAGCCTGGGCAATATGGTGAAACCCCATCTCTACAAAAAATATGAACATTAGCTCAGCAGGGTGGCACATGCCTGTAGTCCCAGCTACTTGGAGGCTGCGGTGGGAGGATTGGTTGAGCCTGGGAGGTGGAAGTTGCAGAGAGTCAAGATTGTGCCACTGCACTACAGCCTGGGCTACAGAGGAAACAAAGAAAAAAAATTCTTATGGCCACTTAGCTAGAAAAGATCTCATCGAAATACAATAAAGAATATGAAACTTTCTGGCAATGTATTACATAGAACAGTAGCACTCTTTGTAATAAAGTGCTCATTTGAGACAAATTAAGTCATTCTCTTAGCCCCCTTTTCCTACTTGACTGAAATAAAATACTTGCTCAGTTGACAAAAACAATCAAATAATTCACATTTTAGTCGTAATTTAGTTTATACTAGCTTGTTTAGAAATAAAGTCAGCAAACATTATCTGCACCATAAAGTGTGAATCGCAGTTAGATTATTAGCCTTCAATGCTTTGCTTGGTAAGAGGGCTACCACATATCTCATTCCTGAAGAATCTGTTCCTACAATCAACCCAACAACTAACATCTGTGTATCACATGTTATGTAAATACTCAAGGTTCTCTATTCCGTATGATCCTCATAGCAACTCAGGCTAGAGAGCTTAAGTGACCTGCTCCAGGAAGGAGGTGGTCAATGGCAAACCTAGGACTGGATCCCAGGTCTTTCACTTGTTCTATTCACTTAACAAACATTTATTGAGCACCAGCTTCACTGATCACTGAGTACACAATAAAGAACAAGGCACTGAAGGTCTTGTTTCCCATGGACTTGACAGTCAAGTGGGAAAGACAGGAAAACTCATAAAACCATGCTTAATATAGATGGAAGTAACTGAGCAGCTACTCTAGTCCCCAGGATTCCTCCTCTTAATGTGTCATCTTTTTCCCCATCAGTTGGGTCACACCCCCACAGAAGCTGGCCACACTGACCACTCATGCCAACATAATCACAATAAGGCACTGCATAAACCCAGAGCCAACCTTCTCTGACCACCTCAACCCGTTGTTAGGTAGGGTAGACATCACAGGTGAGGAGATGGAGGCCCAGAGAAGGTGAGTAGCAGATTCCGGCCTAGAGGCAGGAAGTGATCAGCAGGGAGCCATGACTCACACCTGTAACCCCAGCACTTTGGGAAGCTGAGGCTAGAGGATCGCTTGAGGCCATGAGTTTGAGACCAGCCTGGGCAACATAATGAGACCCCATCTCTACAAAAAATTAAAAAATTAGCCAGTTGTGGGAGTGCATGTCTGTAGTCCCAGCGGCTCTGGAGGCAGGAGGATCTCTTCAGCCCAGGAGTTTAAGGCTGCAGTGAGCTATGATCATGCCACTGCCTTCCAGCTTGGGCAACAGAGCAAGGTCCTGTCTCAAAAAAAAAAAAAAAAAAAAAAAAAAGAATAAAAAAGGAATTGATCCTGACTCAAAGACTCAGAATCTCTTTCCTTCTTGACAAAGCCGCCTCTCCTCACTTGTTAGGTTATGTGTAGCCTTTATGGTGGGATTACATCCTGCCTTATTCAGCCCGTCCTCATCCCGGCATACCACTCAAAATCTGAATGAATCGCTCAAGGGCTAAGATCTTTGTTCTCTGGGATACACACTTTCCTTCCAACTGCCGCTCTCCAGATAGGTCTGTCAAGAAATCAGGCCTTTCTCCCTCATTCTTATAAAAGAAAGCAGCTAAGGTATTATTGATGGAATCAAAAGAAACTGTTAAGAAAGGTAAGCACTTGTTTGTGAAATGCTTCATCCATATTTGTGATACTAAAGAATCGTGGGATTAGCTTTGGAGAATGAGATCAGCTCAGGAGGCTGCTGTTCACAGCTAAACTGTATCCTGATCCTCCTACTTGCTGTCAATGGGTGACCTCACCAAACAAATTTAGGAAGAGCCCTTCTGAATAGGGCAGCTAGGATCCAGGAATACCTGGTCAGGTGATAGTTAGAATCTCTTTCCACCCTAAGAACCTATGATTCTATCCTGGCAAAAAAATGTCTGCAAATCAAATGCTTCTAAATTAGATCAAAGTTTAAGTACACTGAGGGAAATTCTGTTTTTATAGCTCCCATTTGTTCTTGATACGAATTTTGATACTGGGTCAAGCTTTTTAAAGTTGAACGTACTTTGGTATACCTTACGATGCTGTCATTTTTGGTTAGGATTTATATGTTTTAAGGATATATACACATACTTCTTTTTTACAATATTTGATTTAATGTAATGTGTATGTATTTGACTTAAAGTATTTCAACCTGTGGTTGAAATTTTCCAATTGATTTTGGGTTATTTTATTTTAATAGAGACACAGTCTCCCTATGTTGCCCAGGCTGGTCTCAAACTACTGGGTTCAAGGGGTCCTCCTGCTTCAGCCTCCCAAGTGCCAGGATTACAGGTGTGAGCCACCATGCCTGGCCTCCCTATTTTATTTTTTATTTGCCATAATCAGAGTAGTCCTCCAAAAAAATAATGGTTATACGTTTTTAAGAGTGAGAAATAATATTTTCATGATTTTAATTCCTTTTACTCTTTAAATAAATAAAGTCTATTCCTCAAGGGCAGGGACGTGGTCTGTGTTGCTCACTGCCCTATTCCCCATGCCTGCCACAGTGGTTGGTACATACTCAGTACTGAAAGTACTTGTAGAAATTAATAAAAATATGTTATAGTAACATTTTCAGGTTACTTGATAATCTTTGCCCTCTTTGCCTTGAACAGAAAGAATCTAAGTATTTTACCCTTATTTGAAAAGATGAAAACAAATTCCTTAGCTGTGAAGGTTAGAAATAAAAAGCTCTTCCAATAGCACATGAAGAAAAAACCCCACATCATCCCTTAAATAGTTTTACACACCTACTGTGTGCCTGGCACTGTGCTGTTCTCTGCAGGATCAGACGATTAAGACAGTGCCCTGAAGGTTAAGTCAAGTGCTCTACCACGTATGTTCCAATTTTAATTTGTTCTCTGTTGATTTCTTAGCACTTAGTAGGTATCACATACACCCAAAATAAATCACCAGCCAAATTAGCTGTGGTCGTGGTAGTAATACTGCTGTCCTAGTGAGGCGTGGGTCTGGTTTGGTAGGTTGTGCCCTCTGTGCATGAGGGAGGGGTACGACCAAGATGGACTTGCCCCAAAGTCACCAAATCTGGACTTTCAGCCTCTTCTGTGTTTTGGGTCTATATGGATGTCCTTTTCCTTTTACCTCAAGCCTACTCTTCTTTTCTTTCTTTTTTTCCTTTCCCCTTAACCCTCATATCTCTTTTGTCTTCCCCTGGCTCAACCTCTAAATCCTTGGAAATACAACAAAGATAAACTGTTTTATAGAGGTTCAGAATCACCTAATATATATTTACTCAAAGTGTAGGGTTGACAGGGCAAAATTGAGAAGTTCTTAGGGAAAGAACTCCAACTTGAGGGGGTCCATGTTAAAATTTGGGTATAGGGAAAAGAGTAAAAAGAACTCTAGACATACTGCTTTGAAATCCTAAGGGAATAAATATCAACCCAGGGCAAGAATCCGTTTAGTCTTCCATTTCCATTGCCTTGGGAGACTCTGATTTGTAAGTAAGCACCCTTTCTACAGAAGAGAAGGGCCAGAGACAGGCGTGGATCCTTGTCTGTAGGTCTAGCCATCCACCTTGGGGTTTTGTTGATGTTGTTTATGTTTAGCACCTCTTCTCGCTTTCCTAGTTTAATTCTGTCACTATTAGGACATAGCATTCCTCTGTTAGGAAATGTCAGTGACTATTGTCACTAATCCTGTTTTACTTTTTACTTTTATGGGATTTGGTCATGGATCCCATTTGTCTTTTTGATCATTCACAACTGCAGAAATTAAAATCAGTGTTCTCAGAGTTATTTAATATCATTTGGAAATTTGTATTCGGTTAGGCACAACCTCCTTGGGTTGCATTTTATTTTAAATTTAAAGAATGTGGTCTGAGAGGACAAAGTACAGTTAATAAATGGAGATGAACTTACCTGTTTTTCTGTCTTGGTACTTTTTGTCAACTGGTTAGTTTCTCTTGGGTCTCCTTTTCCTTTGGGATTTACTCTGTTTTAACTTCTGGGGGTGCAGAGAGAGCAACAAAGAGAAGGATTTTGGACTAAGAGACATGGTAGACAGAAATGTACATGAGCAAAGGCCCTGATACAGGAAAGAACATGGAACATTCCAGAATATTCTAGAAAGGAAAGTTCATGGGCTTGTAACCTAGAGAGGATAGGGAAGTGGTAAGAGAGAAAACTGAAGAGTTCAGCAAGGACCCTAAAGTGCAAGTGCCAAGGCCATTTAAAGGTTTCAAGCCTCATCTTATATATAGGCAGGGCAGTCATGGAAGGGATTTGAGTGGAGGAGGAGATGCAGACCATGGATTGCAGAGGGATCAGAGCAAGGGGAGAGGTCATTGTGTCTGAGGACTAGGATGGCGGTAGTGGGTGAACAGAAGTAGATATTGACATGCTGGTGCTACGTGTGGAAACAGAGGCCACTGCAGGGGAGTACAAGGGGCTGTGATGAGTCTGCTTTAGAAGCATTGGGCTTGAGGGGCTTATGGTGTGACTAGGTAGAAATGTTGGATAAGCAGGTAGATACACAGGTTTGGCAAAGGTCTGGGCTGGAGGACTAAATTTGGAATTTCATCAGTTTACAGATGATCACTGAAGCTACTGGGGCAGATTGTTTTGCTTAGAAAGAAATTACAGTGACAAAAGAGAAGAGGGCCTCAAGAAACTGGAATCTTTGGAGGCAAAGCAGAGAAGGTGTTGCCGGCATAGAACCACAACAAGTGGCTGGAGGGGAGGAGGGGAACTGTGGGCCTTAGTTTCAGGGGCAAAGGGAGTGGTCCATTTTGTTCAATGCAGCTAAGATTTCAAATGAGATGAAGCCTGGGTGTGTGTCCTGCAGCTGCTCTATAGGGAGGCCATTAGTCATCTCTGCAAGAACAGTTCTGTGGGACAAGGAGCAGAAGCCATATTGGCGAGAATTGAGGGAACCTGAGAGGTGAGGAACGAGGAACAGAAACGTGGCTCCGGTTTGACTGTCAAGGAGTCAGGCAGCAGAGCAACAGCTGGAGGAAGGCAGAGCTCCAGAGGAGATGATAGGTGGATCCCGTATGGTTTTCAGAAGAGAGAGGACCTGAACCTGTTTAGAAAGAGCAAGAGAGATGGCAGGGTGTAGGCATGGCGGGGTCCTGAGGACAGGTGGAGTGATTGGCTTTAGATTATTTTATTAACTTTTTATAGACTTTAAACTCAGAAGGAAAAGATTGACCCACTTTCGGCTGTCACTGTGGTCTCACCTTCCTCCCACCATTCTGGGACCCTCCTCCTCACATGGGGCCCACTGTACTCCCTTGGGAGTCCTGGCCAGGAAAGGATCCTGGCTCCCCATTAAAGGCTGTTCCTCGTTCAACCAGATGAACTCCAGCATCCTTTTTACTTTGAGCAGGAGACAAAAGCTGAGGATCAAGTTCAAGGTAGGGGCCCATAGTATTGAAAGAAAAGCTAATAAAATAGGAGCACTGTCTAGAAATATTTCTCAGACCACAGAGAGAACCAATGAGTTCCATTCTGTGCAACATGCTGGTCTGGTGTTTTTTGAATTAAAATAGGCTCTTGTTAGCATTACTTTAATTGATTTTAAGTGCAGTGCCTGTATGCAGAGAGAGTTTCTAGATTTCAGGCTGAGTTGGACCTGAGTAGACTGGATGCTCATCAGGGAAGAGCTAGGCTGCTATTTGCTGGCTTTCTCTGGAAAAAAATTACTGGATTTGCAATTATAATTTTTCCTCTTATTTATTTTTCCTTAACATTTGTCAGAGCAGTTTTAGGTTCACAGCAAAATTGAGCAAAAATTATGTAGAGTTCCCATAAACCTCCTGCCTCCAAAAAAGCACAACTTACCACAAGATTGACATGTAGAACCAGCGTGGTGCATTTGTTGCAATTGCTGAAACACTGACACACCATTATCACTCAAAGTCCATACTTCACAGAAGGGTTCATCTTAGTGTTGTACATTTTATGGATTTGGACAAACGTATAGTGACATATCTGTGCCATTATGGTATCACATAGAATAGTTTTGCTGCTCTAAAAATCCTTTATGTTTCACCTCGTCATCCCTCCCACTCCCCCCACTTTTTTTTTTTTTTTTTTTTTTGCAGTAGGTCTCTTTCACGTAAACATAAAAATGTGTTTTTCAGCCTCACCTGTTTGAAGATCTTGATACAACCTTAATAATAGCTTTGTTTTGGTTTGAGTACACAAAAGAAAAATTCAGTCGCTGACATGGAATGACATTAGAGCAGTAAGTCACTCAATTGTCTTCCACATCTAATGCTAGCTTTATTCTTCTCTCTGTTAGTTTCTCTTCCTCCCTTTTGAAGCTCTCTGTAGTTCCCATTTCAGCAGCTTTTTTCCCTCCTCTGGGCAGGCAGACCTGTCCTTGATCCTGACCTCCCACCTTGCAGAGGGCCAGTCAGTGAGGATGTGTATGGCCCTTCCTGGCATTACAGAGTAAATTTCTGTCCCTAAAAGGCCAAGGAGGAGAAACTTTGGCTTTTTAAGTTGCTTATGATAATGTCTCAGGCAGTGGGCAGGGAAGTTAAAAAACAGGTAGTTTGGGAATTAAGGGGTTAAAGCATTAGCGCTCACAGCTCCACTGTTTAGGCATCACTACATTTTACAGAAAATAGGCTGCTTTAAATCCTAGGGAAACTGGTCATTGTATGTTCTGTGGTTTGAAAGTTGTCGGAGACAAAAAAAGAAAAATGTAAGATAAATGGGACTGAAAATACCAATTCTTCAGGTGAAAGGCTTCCTCAGAGAGAAGCTGCTTTTAATCCACACATTGTTCTCCATTTCCTAGTCTTTTTTTTTTTTTCTTTATCTTTTCTCAAATGGGATTGGCTCAGCATTTTCAAGGGTTGACTGAGCCCCTCCTGGGTCCCCAGCATCCCTCTGGATGCGCTGAAGGAGGCGGAGGAACAGAGGGACCCCTTTCCGTGTGCCTTGGGCTTGACTTTTGCTCTTTCTGACTTTGCCATATTTCTGTTTCCCTAGCATCTTTCTCTTGGCTATGCTAGCCTCATCTCAAGTGACAGTCGCCACGAAATCCCAGGTTTGATGCCCTAGTTATATTTTCTAATACCTATTCAAACACATGTAGGATTATTTAGAAGCGCGGTGGCTCAAGCCTGTAATCCCAGCACTTTGGGAGGCCCAGACGGGCGGATCACGAGGTCAGGAGATCGAGACCTTCCTGGCTGACACGGTGAAACCCCGTCTCTACTAAAAAATACGAAAACTTAGCCGGGCGAGGTGGCGGGCGCCTGTAGTCCCAGCTACTCGGGAGGCTGAGGCAGGAGAATGGCGTAAACCCGGGAGGTGGAGCTTGCAGTGAGCTGAGATCCGGCCACTGCACTCCAGCCTGGGCGACAGAGCGAGACTCCGTCTCAAAAAAAAAAAAAAAAAAAAAAAAGAAGCCGTAAAATGGTCATCGCGTGCCACCTCAAATAATCCTGCAGCTCTGCAGTGGTGCGACGTCCTCTATTTGGGAGCCCGGATCTAGATCACAGCCTCCAAGAGCTGGAAGGAATCCCGCAGATTTCTTGAATTTCATGAATTCCTTGAGGCCCAGAGAGGTTCACTGTGCATGGGCAGCATGGTCTCCCTCCTCCTGCTGCTCCCCAAATCTCCAGAAATGCATAACCAACAAACGGGCTTTCCTCGGAGAGGGCTGCTTCTTCACTGGTCTCTTTTCTCACATTTAACTGTCACAATTTTGTGCCGCCTTGGATTTTTTTTTTCAACCCAGAGGAAAATGCTATTAAAGACTGGCCACCTGCCTCCAGAAACACAGGATCTGTGTAAACTGTCTAAATAATTTGTATGTCTCTCTCTGAACTACTCTTCACTAAACACCTACTACAGGTGTAGGCTCTGGAAATGACAGCAGGCCACAAAATGACAAGCGTCCTGCCCTCTCAAGAGCTTATATTGTAGGGGGAATGAGATGGACAGAAAGGGGAAATAGGTAACATTAAGAGAATATGCTGAGCACAGTGGCTCCTGTCTGTGATCCTATCACTTTGAGAGGCTGAAGCGGGAGGATCGTGTGAGCCCACAAGTTCGAGGTTACGGTGAGCTATGATCATGCCACTGCACTCCAGCCTGGGTGACAGAGCAACACCCTGTGTCAAGGAAGGAAGGAAGCCAGGCAGGGAGGGAGGAAACATTATATAGTAGTAAATATAAATGTATCTACAGAAAATGAAAACAAGGGGACATGACAGTTGGTTATCAGGGGAGTGAGGCTGCTTAGATGTGGGCTTCAGGAAAGAAATTGCAGAGGCAGGAAGAAGCTGACCATAGGAGAGCATCCCAGGCAGAGGGATCAGCTCATGCAAAGGTTTTAGAAAATCTTTGGGAAATACCAAGTTAGTTCAGTTTGACTTGGCTGCAGAGAAGGGAATGAGGTGGAGCAGTTAGTTGGACCTCACTGGAGGCTGTGGGAAATGATTGAATATTGGCTCACAAAAGGTAATCACATCCCTGAATTCAGCCCTGGAAATGAAGCAGATTTGTTCCGCCAGCGGATCAGAGCACGTGCATTGTTGCAGTTTGTCATGTGGTTACTTTAGGATCTCTAATCTAGATTTGGTCTGTGGGGATACTAGTGGTCCTACCTCAACAGAGTGTGTCTGCACCCTGCTTAGCACAACGGAGCTTCCTCCTAACCCCTAAGGCCTGCTGGAAAGTCCATACTGATAGAAAAAGAGACTTGCGTGTGCAAAAGAAACCAAGATTTTTAAAGTTGGTGTTTGGATCATTCTGCCCTGTACCACTCATCAAAGGAAGGTGTTGGGGATTGGCAGTTAGTATTGGCTGGGTTTTCTATGAGAGAGTTTTTTTTTAGGGAAATGAACTTTTTTGATATTCAGCATTCTTTCCAGAGGTCCTTTCTGGGTGGAGTTCATCCAGGCAGTACATATAAACAGTGAGATCAAGGCATTTTGTTAAAGGAGAACTACAAGTTGTGCCTGTAACAAATGACTCCAGAAGAGCATATGCGGTTTGTGCCTTTAGATTTTTTTTTAAATTAAAAAATGTCTTAAAATTTAACACATGTACATGTTAAAATTTAAAAATATACCATGAAAAATGACTCTGCCTCCTATTTCTGACTGCCAATCCCCCATTTTCCTCTTTAGAGACAACCACTGTTAACATTTTCCTATGGATTCTTCCAGAGATATCATATGCACATTCAAACATATATGTACATACCACATATGGGTTTTGAAAGGTAGAGCTTTCTTAATGTTTGAGTGTATGGCAGCTGCTTAAAGGTTAGGGAAAAATTGAACAATATTGAAAAAAGAACAATACAGGATGAATAATATCACTGGGATACTGATTCCTGAGCCTGAGTGACTTTGGGGGCTCATGTAAATAATGCAGATCATTCCTACAGGAAAAAATATAAATAATACATACAGTTAAAGTGAGCTAATTCTATCTGTAAAGACAATGTTTTGAAATAAAACAGGACCTTGAATTTTCTCATTTTGTCTGTAATAGGGGAATCTTTGGGAGTCTTGTCTCTCTCTGTGTCTCACTAAAGCTGGATAGTGATGGAGCCTCTGAGCACTGTCTTGCATGCTCCTTGGCGCCTTCACCTTGGCCCATAAGTAAGGGTGGTTGGGAGCTGTTCCTAGCAACAGGCATCCCCCTCCCCCTGCTGGAAAGCAGGCAGTGTGTGCCTGGTGAGGACTAGATCCTAATCCAGTTGTTATGGGTAGGATGCACCTTTTCAATGATGGGCTCAAAGTATTTGCACTAGAAGATACCAAGATAATAATTGAGAAGTTTATGAATTCATTCCCTCTTGTCCCCTACATTGTCTCCAGTGGGACTGCTGCAGTCTCCAAATCCTGCTCAGGCTGAGCTGTTCTGAGACTGCAGATTCGAGTCTGTTCTCTGCTTGAAGCCCCGTTGGCCAGCATTGAGTGTGCTCAGACCCCAGAATCCAAGTCATCTTTCCGGCATCAGCCAGAGTTTGATCTCCTAAACATTAATTGTTGTTTCACAAATTGCATTTCCCAAGCTGCTTGCAGCTTTTCTTAATTTAGGAAAGAGGAATCAACAATAGATTATGGGAGGCTCCCCACCACTATTTTTCCAGACTCAAAAAACTCTGTTAGATAGTAAGATTCTCAGAAAACCACACAAGGCTTACCTTAGGCGTATGATGGTTTGATTTTATTTTTTTGTTTTAAATTTTTTAATTGTATTATTTGTTTGAGAGAGGATCTCACTGTGTGGTCCCAGCTGGCCTTGAACACCTGGGCTCAAGTGATCCTTCTGCCTCAGCCTCCTGAGTAGCTGGGATTACAGGCTTGAGCCACAACACTCAGCTTTTTTCAGATTTTAATGTGCTTCTCATGTATATCTAATTTGATCTCTTTGGGGTGGCCGGGGGAGGACTATTATCTACATTTTATAAATGCAGAAATTGAGTCTCAAAATAGCCAAATCCCATGACAGTTTCATACAGAAAGTAAGTCACTATCTGCAACAGAGTTTCCCCCAAAGTAGAGGGAACACTGACCCTTCAATAGACATCTAAAGAAATAGAGTTCCAGGGTCAGGGGAGCTTGGCAAACAGTGCCATCCTCTTGGAAGCCCTATATAAAGAAGCCTGTTGAACTCAGTGTTTCCCAAATTTACTTGATCGTTAATCCTCCCCTGCCTCCACTTGGTAATATCTTGCACCACGGTTTCTCATAACACTTTGGGAGACGCAAATGTACAACATCACCATGGAAAACAAAAATGTCATTTTTGAGTAACTTTAAAAAAAAGTATCTCTATTTAAAATAACTTTAGCTCTAATTCAGAAACTCCAAAAGTTATCCCCATGGCTGTCAGCTAAGAGTAATACTTGCAGATTCATGGAGCGGTGTACGAGGCATTGTGGGAGATGTTTAAAATCTAGTCTAGGTCTCAGTTAGTTACTAGCTTTGTCTGTAAGCCTCAGTTTCTATACCAGAAAATGGTATTTATTCCTGTTTCATGGTCATTGAAGAGGGTAAATAAGCCGACTCGCACACAGCACTCGACACAGAACCTGGCACATAGTCAGTGCTCAGAAAATACTAACTTTTTATTTTTAGTTCATGAGCTCCAAGCAGATTTGCTGTTCAGAAGAGCCCAGTGGCCTCTGTCTTGGGGATGGTAATGGGCATGGGCCAGAAAGAGGTGCCATCGAGATTTGATTAAACCTGAGAAAGTTACAGCTGGTTGAAGTGTCTAATCCTATGTAGCTGGAGTAAAGCACGTGTACCAGATTGTATTATTTTCCTAGGACCACCATAACAAAGTACTACAAACTGAATGGTTTACACAACAGAAATGGATTGTCTCACAGTTCAGAAGGCCAGAAGTCTGAGATCAAGGTTGTCGGCGTGGTTGGTTCCTTCTGAGGGCTGTGCGGAGGAATCTGTTTCATGATTCTTCCCAGCTGCTCGTGGGTTGCTGGCAATCTTTGGTGTTCCTTGGCTTGTAGACACATCAACCGATCGATCTCTGCCTTGGTGCTCACGTGGCGTGTTCCCCGTGTGCTTGTCTCAATCCAAGTTTCCCCTTTCTGTAAGGATGCCAATCTCTGGACTGGGGCCCACCCTATTCTCAGATGATCTCCTCATAACTGATTACTTCTGCAGCAACCCTATTTCCAAGTCAGGTCACATTTTGAGGTACTGGTTTAGAACTTCAACATATGAGTGTTTGGAGGACGCAGTTCAGCTCACAACATGAGTGTAGTCTGTCAGTCCCTGGAAGAACCTTCAAGAGGAATTTGGCTAAGCATCCAGTTGTTGCATCTTTTTCTTTAGAACTACTTTTTTTTTTTCAGTCACCTTTATTAAGGTATGGTTTATATACAACCAAGTGCATCTGTTTTTAAGTGTACAGTTTAGTGAGTTTTGACAAATACACTGCCCCAATTAAGGTATAGACCGTTTTCGTCAGGTTAGAATTTCCTCCTGCTCGTTCCCCGGCAGCCCCTCTCCCATGTCCTAGCCCCCGGGCAGCCACTGCTCTGCTTCCTGCCCCTGGAGATTAGTTGTAGCTGTACCTTTTCTAGAGTTTCATGTAAATGAAATTATACAGCATATATTTTTTATGCTGACCTTTCGGCTTTTATGTTCTTTTAATGTGAACTGTGAGTCCACAGGAATCGAGTATGGAAGTTTTTAATAACCATAAATCCAGCCTTTAGAATTCTGTAGCTATTGGGGCACAATCTTGATAGATCTTTAAGGAAAAATTTATTGTTTTCTTACTGTGCCCGTAGCCCTGTAGGAGACACCTCATACCTTCATTAAATCCCCAGACAGCCCTGCGAAGTAAGTGTTCTTTTCTCCATTTATAAAAGAGGCAGTTTCTTAGGGAATCTCTTTTTAAGTCTTTGATGACTGCTACCTGGAAAATGGGTTGAACTGAGAGATTTTTGAGCTTTTGCAAAAAAGCATTTAAGAATATTGGCATATGCCCATAGTGGTGTTTGTAGCGAAGTGTTACAAGGCCACTGTAAGGATTAAATGAGATAGTGATGTCAAGGGTTGAGAATGGTGCCTAACACACAGTGGGCACCCCCAAATGCCACCTGGCATCACTGTGATTAGCAGACTCGCAGGCTGTCACAACCAAAGCCCTTCTGTGATGATCCAGGCCAGCGCTCCACCCTTCAGGGCCCTGAGGTTCCCCCCATCTCCGGGGAGGACTTGACCTGCCCCTGTCCTTCACTCCCGTTCCCCCAGCAGCTTTGCCTTCTGGGTTTTTATCTGCAGCTAAAATGTAAGCTTTCCTCTGTACAGAAGAGGTTCCACAATGAACAGGTATGGGCACCCCACCAGTGGGGTTCTGCTGCCTCCTTTTTACAGCATGAGAAGGCTTAGCGACTTTGGGCAGCAGGTGTGGGCGGGAGCCTGGAGCCCAGCTCTCTGAACTTCCAGCCTTTAGGAAATTAAAACAGGGAGATGCCAGCCCAACGCTGAGATATTTTAATGCCATGCCAGTTCAAAGTGAGGACGACTCTTACTATCTCAGTATCTCGGTATCTCCAGGCAAGCTGGAGGAGGAGTTTGTAGGCATGAATTGAAAGCTAATAATTTTCCAGCCTCCTGTTTGGGACATAGCAAACATTTTAGAGCTAAAATATGGAATCAGCCGACACTGTCTTTTTAGCAGTTATTTTTAATTTTGGGGGTTTGGGGGAGTTCTAATTTGTCAAATTTCCTCATCCCTTATCTTTCACATCACTTCAGAAATACGTGTGAATTAAGGTCAATTAGCATGTGTCGACATCCACCTCAAACTAAATCTCTAAATTATCTTCGTATAAATCTTGAAGAGGTAGTAATTTCAGCTTAAGTGGCAATTAAAAAGCAAGGATTATACTTAATAACCTCTGGGGGGGGTACCTGAGGTCTTCTGTTGTAAAGTCTTGACAAATACTGTTAGTCATCAATAATTTAGGGGGATATCATCTGACTTCCATTTAGTTTTACATGGTTATGAAGGCTCCGGTTCTCTCTGGGGAGATGGCAGAAAGAAAATAGCGGGCACATGTGTGTGTGGACGCTGGCGGCTGTGCTTCCCAGGTGCTTCTCAGCTGTGGCACTGAGCAAACCACTCAGTCGCCCTGAGCCTCAGTTTCCCTTGTTTCAGAAACGATCATAAACCAGATCTTTTCCAGCCCTGAATTCATTTGCTATTCATTATAAAAATGCTAATATGCAAAATCTATTTTAGAGCTACTAACTCAAATATAGTCCTGTGTTACGGGATTAACATTAATTTAGTTAACTGTATTGTCAGATTTGACATTGAGGACATATTCATGCTAATTAGAACAGGTACAGTGAATAGGCTCTCACTCGAGCTGTCTCATTAAGACTGAACTGAATTGATTTTGATGCTTTCTTATAGATTTTTAAATTAAGAGTAACAAATGGTAGCAATTGGCTCCGAATATATAGACTTTTACCTAGAGCAGCCACAGTCCCTCTCCACAATTATTTTTTACATTTCAGATATGCTAATTTCTTACCTCCTCCCATCTTTCTCTTTATTCTTGTCCAACTGAATTATATTAGTACAACTGAATGTATCTTTAGAGAGAGACGTGGTAATCACTGCTTAATTTGTTTAACATTTTAATACCCGTAGCCCGAGTACATGAAACAGGATATCGAGTGTGTTATTAGCAGATAAAATAATTCCAGTGATGGAATTTATTTTGAGTCTTAGTTTATATAAATGGTTGAGTGACTGTTAATATCAGGTCATCTCCTCTAAATGGTGATAAACAGGCCAGAACGTTAAGTGTCGTTATTATTAACTTCATTTCATTACTTCTAGTTTAGGATTTTCATTAGCTGACCAGAGCATTTTCAAATAACTTAGACTTAGAATATTTTTTAATTTGTCTCAAGAAAACATGTTTCCATAAAATACTGGACTGACTTAGGAACAAGAGGTTAATATTTTAGTATCACGCACATACCAGAGTCTCATCTTTTGCATATTTGCCATAGATAAGACAAACAGGAAGGAGGTATGTTCTGTACTTCTGAGGGCACTTTTTCATTTACATGAGGATTCTTTAAGCAGTGACTATCTAAGACCATCATTAAAGTTAGGCATTTCTGAATACAGGTGAAAATCATCACTTGTAAGATTTAAGCATAAATGTAAAAGTCGGGCAAATTTTCATTTACCATGTCTTAATTGAGAATTTATATTTTAAAAGTTTTGAGAATATAATAAAAGCAGGAAAAATAATGAATTTACCATGTATTATTCTTGTAATTAATAATATCAGAAGTTCATTAGTACACATTATCCATCAGCAGAAAAGATAATACTTGTAAAGTTTACATTTATAATAAAGTTTACTTTGTATAGCACAGTGTCCTGTGCAGTATAAAGTGTGTTGGGATTTCACAGTAAGTTCAGAATCACTGGGAAACAGAGGGAATAAGGAAATAAGGATAGCTGGCGCAGTGGCTCATGCCTGTAATCCTAACACTTTGGGAGGCTGAAGTGAGAGGATCACTTGAGGCCAGGAGTTTGAGACCAGCCTGGACAACATAGCAAGAACCCATCTCTAAAAAATTTTGTTTTAATTTTTAAAAAAGGAAAAAGGAATAAGGATGGTATGTGAGCAACATGTGTAGACTGGCGTTTTGTAAGTATCC
Source organism: Theropithecus gelada (assembly GCF_003255815.1). Lineage (NCBI taxonomy): Eukaryota > Metazoa > Chordata > Mammalia > Primates > Cercopithecidae > Theropithecus > Theropithecus gelada. The sequence goes on along the minus strand of NC_037686.1, from coordinate 18,579,373 downwards.
CTTAAAAATAATCATTAAACCTTTTAATAATTGTTTGCAAAATTTTGAAAATCTTCATGAAAAATTATAGCTTTGGCTAGGCGTGGTGGCTCACACCTGTAATCCCAGCACTTCGGGAGGCCGAGGTGGGCAGATCACAAGGTCAGGGGTTCAAGACCAGCCTGACCAATGTGGGGAAACCCCATCTACTAAAAATACAAAAATTAGCCGGCCATGGTAGTGTGCACCTGTAGTCCAGCTACTCAGGAGGCTGAGGCAGGAGAATCACTTGAACCCAGGAGGCGGACCCCGCCTGGGAGACAGAGAGACAGAGTGACACTCCGTCTCAAAAAAAAAAAAAAAAATTATAGCTTTGCGTTTTACAAATTAGTTTGTTTCCCTTTCTGCTTTTATTCTCCATACTAAAGTGTTTTCTAATATTTCATATGGTTATTGGAGAGAAGAAAAAGTTTATGTGAAGGAAGGTGAAAGATGGTGAGCTGTGGTGCACCCACCTTTTAAATTCTCTTCTGGAATGCCATATTAATGTTTATTTAGTGCCTACTGACTGTCTTGCTCTGTGCTAGAGACGGGGGGTACAGCAAGCAAAATCCAGTTCTACCCTTGCAGAGCCTGCAGGTAGACTGATTTCCTAGGGTAATTCTGAGTACCATATTTCATTTCTGAAAACACTTTGCCCTGGCTGGGGGACTTGGGGGGACCCACCCTACCCACTCTGAGTCTGTCTCTTATAGCTACAGGAATCCAGAGTCAGCCCCGCAGAGCTGTTTGGCTGCTGTATAAGTCTGTTTTCACGCTGCTGATAAAGACGTACCCGAGACTGGGCAATTTGCAAAAGAAAGAAGTTTATTGGACTCACAGTTCCACGTAACTGGGGAGGCCTCACAGTCACGGTGGAAGGTGAAAGGCACATCTCACATGGCACATGGCGGTAGACAAGAGAAGATAGCTTGTGCCGGGAAACTCCCCTCTTCTTTTTTTTTTTTTTGGAGACGGTGTGTCGCTCTTGTTGCCCAGGCTGGAGTGCGATGGCTCACCACAACCTCTGCCTCCTGGGTTCAAGCAATTCTCCTGCCTCAGCCTCTTGAGTAGATGGGATTACAGCCATGCACCACCGTGCCCGGCTGATTTTTGTATTTTTTAGTAGAGATGGGGTTTCTCCATGTTGGTCAGGCAGGTCTCCAACTCTTAACCTCAGGTGATCTGCCCACCTCGGCCTCCCAAAGTGCTGGGATTACAGGCGTGAGCCACCACGCCCAGCCTCGAAACTCCCCTTTTTTAAAACCATCAGATTTCGTGAGACTTATTCAATATCACGAGAACAGCATGGGAAGGACCCGTCCCCATGATTCAGTTATCGCCCACCAGGTCCCTCCCACAACACATGGGGATTATGGGAGCTATAAGATGAGATTTGGATGGGGGCACAGAGCCAAACCATATCAGCTGCCTTCTTGTCATTTTTAAAAACTGCAGTATTACCAGCACTCCTAATGTCCCGCTTCTCAGAGTGTGGGCTGATAACCCAGAGATTCCTCAGCGAGCACAGGCTGCCTCGTTCCTCCTGGTTACTGGAGTTTTTACTGGAGTTTTTACTGTGCAGGGTGACTGCAGTTTTTACTGTGCAGGTGTTTCTGTCCTGGGAAGTATTATGTGTTTACTTTATTTCCACAAAATCTCTATCATCTAGTGAGTGTTTGATTTTCCTTTACTTGACATGTGTGCCTATTAACAGCATGAAATTGTGGGGTTTGTTTTTTCTTTTAATTGACATTTGGGCTGGGTAGGTAACAAATCAAACAGCATTTGATGCCTGCTGTCCCAAGGGACAAATCACTACTGAGGTCACTTACTGGAAAGAGATCAGAGCACTCCATCATAGAGCCTTGTCGGCTTGCTTTGTCATCTTCAGTACTGTGTATTCATTTTCTACCAAGTACCAAAAATAAAAAAGGATTTCATGAAGTACTGTGGGGAGTTGATAGGAAAAGTAATTGGATGGTACTCACCACCTGATTTTATTCTGATTGCATCTGCAGGCTTTCAGCTGATGCCTGTGATTCTGTGAGCTCATTTAGTGGTGAACTTTCCGTCAGGGCCAAGGATCTACCTGATGCTCTAAAAGTCAGGCTTCAGCCCCAGGATCTTCAGGAGGAAGCCATACAGAGAGGGATCTTTCAGATTGGTTGGCGGGAGGACTGAAGCAAAATGCAGGAGCTGGAGGACCCTTAAACTCTTCTTACAAACCTCTCTCATTCAAAAGGGCCCACTTGCAGAGGGATCAAGTAAGTTCCTCCCGCGGATAAACAAGATCTATAGGGAAGCACACAGGCATTAGCCTGACCTCCTGAATATGTAAGTAGACAGGAGGTTGGGAAAATGAGGAGGTGAAACTAGTCTGATCCCTCCTCCCTGACACACACCCCTGTCCTCCTGTCTCTCTCATCTCCTATATTTTCCTTTCCGTCAGTTTCTTTCTCACTCCCTCCCACACCACTGTCCTTTCCTCACTTCCTGCTCCCCTTCCCTTTCTTCTAACTTCTTGGCCTCTTTAGAGCTGCTGTCTGTCCCTTTCCTGCTTCTCTGACCCTGACCCCTTTTCTTCTCAGACAAAATAGCATTTATCCGCTGTGTTCTCCCAGCCCCTGTCATTGTGTTGGCATTATATACTGTGTCTTTTGCTTTAAAAGCCATCTAATGAAATTCAGCTGGGCTCTTAACAATACCAAAGAAATTCTGTCGCCCATTTCACTTCCTCGGGCAGGAATGCTCTAGCACAGTGCCGTCTGCTGCCACGGGCAAATGAAAGGTCTGTTTTCCGCTGGCTGTTGTGGCTCACATCTGTAATCCTAGCACTTTGGGAGGCCAAGGTGGGTGGATCACCTGAGGCAGGAGTTTAAGACCAGCCTGGCCAACACAGTGAAATCCCGTCTCTACTAAAAATATAAAAATCAGCTGGGCTTGATGGCGCACACCTGTAATCCCAGTTACTCACTCTGGAGGCTGAGGCAGGAAAATCGTTTGAATTCAGGAAGTGGAGGTTGCAGTGAGCTGAGCAAGATCGTACCATTGCACTCCAGCCTGGGTGACAGTGAAACTCCATCTCAAAAAAAAAAAAAAAAAAGGAAAAAGAGGCCTGTTTTCAGAGTCTAAGCCCTAGTGGGTCAGACGCCACCAGATTGCCCCAGACATCTAAGATAGGAGGATGCAAGTTTAGATCCTGGAATATTTTGCTTCTAACTTTTAAATCAACTAGCTTGTTTGAACTTGAGCAACTAATCTAAATATTGCTGCCTCCGTGTGTTCCTTCTTTGCAAAAGATGGTACTGGCTTTCTCTACTGCTTCCTCTGGACCTTACAAGGGTCATGGTTGTTCGTAAAGTCTTTGGAGTTCTGGGATCTCATAAATGGCGGCTTCCTGTGCATAAGGCACTATCTGGATACAAGGTATGATGGTTTTCTAATGCATTTCCATTTTTACAGGAAACTTTTCTTCCCAGTCAGGTTGATCTTTTAAAAGTTGGTTTGTTTTGTACTCTTGTTGGTTTTTATTTTAAGATATATCTCCAAGAACACAGATGTCTCCTTTACAGTGTGAAAATTGTAAAGAATAGCTCAATGCAATAAAATACTGAGGAGGATGATTGTCCACTGCTGTCTTCAGGGCTCATTCGAATGCCTGCTTCTTAATCTGTGCTTTCAGTGATATCTTCTCACCCATCTGCTCCTAAGCAGGAAGTTTCATCCACCACTGTCCTCTCCAAAATATTCCAAGAAACAAATCTCCTGTGCTAATACCAGGTCTGGCAGTTCAGCTGCAGGCAGTATTGGTCCAAATAGGACAAATGTAACTAAGAACTGGACAGCCCAACGGCCAGAAGAGAATTGGTCTATATTTTCTGAGGACAAATGAATGCCAGTGAATGCCAGATGTCACCTAGGTCCAGGAGGAGTGTTTCTGGCAAATCGCTAGGCCTGGAGCCTATCAACAGGACACATGACCCATTAGGTCTGAGTGTAAACGTGACACTACTGTGACACTACTTCCCTTAACATCTCTTTGCCTTTTCTTTCTTTTTTTTTTTTTTTTTTTTTTTTTTTTTTTGAACGCGGTCTCACTGTGTTGCCTGGGCTGGGATGCAGTGGCATGATCATAGCTCACTGCAGCCTCGAACTCCTGGGCGCAAGTAGTCCTCCTGTTTCATCCTCCTGAGTCACAGACTGTAGGCTGAGACCACCACGCCCAGCTAGTTTTTTAATCTTTTTAAGAAACACTGTCTCACTATGTTGCCCAGGCTGGTCTCGAACTCCTGGCCTCAAGCATCCCTCCTACTTCAGCCTCCAAGTCACTGGGATTGCAGGCATAAGCCACTGTGCTTGGCTCTCTCCTCCCCAACACCTTTAAAAATTTTTATTACCGAATATGTCTTTTGGAAAACTCGGCACTGATTCTGCTTACAAGAGATCGTTACTTTATTTTTAAAGAGCATCACTTTATATCATTGAGACAAATTTTTTTTTCTGTTCTACAGGCGAATCTCAAGCGGCTTTCAGACTAATATTCTAGAACAAGGAAAGATATAAATAAGTAAATGATACTCCAATAAAATGACACTAAGTAAAGAATCTTTCCCAAGTAGGCATTTTGCTTATTAAGCACCATATTTTATTTGCTGTTTTCTCCTGCCAGTGGAGGCAAATAGAAAGCAGTAGTGATTAAAATGTAATCTTCCCGATCAGCTAGAGAAAATGGTGTGATTGTTAAGGAATCTCCCTGGGTTGGCTTTTTTTGCACTCATGCTTTTGGAATGCCTTTCATTTCATGACCAGTTCTCCTTTCTTTCAAAGGCGTTTTGAATTCCAATTCTGACCTTCTAAAATGTTAGCTTTCTTAAGATATTTGAATCTCTATGGCTTATATTTTTTAAAAATCATAGACTAGTAAAAATTCAGAACTGGAAAGAGCATTATAGAGCATCTGGTCCGACTGCATAGATTATAAATGGGAAAGCTGAAGTGAGGGAGAAAAGAATTTGCCAAGGCCACATAGCTCATCGGTGACATGGCTTAGGCTGAAACTTGGTCTCTATGTTGTTGCATCCTCGGGAAAACGTTCTGAGTTTAGGTCCCTTACTCCTTGCCAACACTGTTAGAAGTGCCACAGATACTTTGCTCTAGCCGGGCGCGGTGGCTCAAGCCTGTAATCCCAGCACTTTGGGAGGCTGAGGCGGGCGGATCACGAGGTCAGGAGATCGAGACCATCCTGGCTAACACGGTGAAACCCCGTCTCTACTAAAAAATACAAAAAAACTAGCCGGGCGAGGTGGCGGGCGCCTGTAGTCCCAGCTGCTCGGGAGGCTGAGGCAGGAGAATGGCGTAAACCCAGGAGGCGGAGCTTGCAGTGAGCTGAGATTTGGCCACTGCACTCCAGCCTGGGCGACAGAGCGAGACTTCGTCTCAAAAAAAAAAAAAAAATACTTTGCTCTTTAAAAGGTAATTGGGGCAAAAGTTAGAAGTGTGATCTTTGTAATGTGGAATTACTAAATATAGGTACGTCTTATTTAAAAATAATACACCCTGGATTTATAAAACCCAGAGAAGTGCAGTCTTTGGGGTATTTAAGTATTATTTAGTTCTCAAAGTATTTCAGACATAATTTGATTGAAAAAAAATTTTTCGGCCCACTACACCTCCACCTCCCTGGTTCAAGTGATTCTCTTGCCTCAGCCTCCCGAGTAGCTAGGACTACAGGCATGCACCACCACACCTGGCTAATTTTTGTATTTTTAGTAGAGATGGGATTTCACCATGTTGTCAAGGCTGGTCTTGAACTCCTGGCCTTAAGTGTCCACCTGCCTTGGCCTCCCAAAGTGCTGAGATTCCAGACATGAGCCACCACATCTGGCCAAAAAATTTTTATTTATGTGGGGTCTCTTGTCATCAGGAATTCCCTGTGCATATGACTAATTCTCACATTAAACTTACAGACCCCCTGAGGAGTTCATTTCCACAATGTCCTAGCCTGGCATCAATTAGAGCAACCAGCCAACATTTTCTAAATGAATGAACAAATAAGCAAATGAACTTTTTATGAACACATTTATTATATAGAGTAAGTCATGTACGTATAAACCTATGTATTTTAACTTTTCTTTTTTTAATACAAAAAAGTCAAGCAAATGGGCACTTAAGAATCTCAGAGGAAGCCAGGCACGGTGGCTCACGCCTGTAATCTTAGCACTTTAAGAGGCCGAGGCAGGCGGATTGCCTGAGCTCAGGAGTTCGAAACCAGCCTGGGCAACACAGTGAAACCCTGTCTCTACTAAAATACAAAAAATTAGCTGGGCGTGGTGGCGGGCACCTGTAATCCCAGCTACTTGGGAGGCTGAGGCAAGAGAATTGCTTGAACCCAGGAGGCAGAGGCTGCAGTGAGCCGAGATCGCGCCACTGCACTCCAGCCTGGGCGACAGAGTGAGACTCCATCTCCACAAAAAAAAAGTCTCGGAGGAGGTTCCCAGAGACTCAATTCAGATTAAAAGGAGCACATTTAGCTTTGGATACTCTGCTGAATGAGGACTTTCTATGACCACATCCAAGAAGTTAGTAAGTTTATGATTTATGTAGAGGCCAATACGTCCTGCTAAATGCACATGGAACTGAGAGTTAGGGGAGTGAATAAAGTGCCAATTTTCTGTGGTAGGGGAGGTGTCCACTTCCTGGGCCAGCTGGTCCCCGCCTTGTCTGTGATCACTGACCCTCCTTCTAAGCCTCCAGCCAGTATGTTCACCCCCAAACACAGACAGGGTGAAAGGAACAAGGCAAATCTCTCCCTCCTGCAGGGAATGCCAGAGCATGTATAGCCTAGTAATAAGAGAGTGGCAACCTTATCTGGGTACACAATGGCTAGCATGTAAAATATCACAGTAAATTTATTACTAGATAATTATAGGCTAAGCCACTTGACCTCAGAGTCAACTTCCTTCTCTGAAATGATGATAATACCTAACATTGTGCAGAGGTTTCTGATTTCAGACTTGAAGGCCCCCTCTACGTGTTAGATGCTGTTTCATTGCCAACATTTGGTGTCGTTCGCATCTTCCCCCCACAAGAGTGTGTGCAGGGCGACTTCAGGAAACGCAGGCAGTGTACTTGGATAGCTTTGATCATTTTGCTCTCGCCGTGTTTTAGAGCTGGGAATGGAGGGATCTAGAAGAGGGGGCAGACGACCAGACAGACCCTGAGAGTGTGGGAAGCATAGGCGACTGACCCTGTCTTTCAGGATCAAATGAAATCGTCTTGCTTGTCAGCTGAATACAAGCTTCCTTGACCTGAAGCCCATTTAATACTCAGTTCCGCGCATTTCCTCCCTGGCAAGAAAATTAAGAAAAGAGAAGTATTATCCCTAAGTTTAGTTCCATTCCTGTATTTCTTCATTCTGGCCTCTTAAAAATGTCAAAAATCCCTATTATGAAGGTAAAATATAGCAGTGTGTCAAGAGTATGTACTAAATGATTTGATTGGACAATTGAGCGCTATTTTTTTTCCATTTTTAAAATTCAATAGTAGTAAATATTCAACTCTGTATAGCATAAATAAAAGCAACTAAAAATTTTTGCCTGTAGCATCATCACCCGGTCCTAATGCCTACTAATATTTTGGTGCATTTAATGCTACAATTTTTTATTGTACCTACACACTTTTGCAAAAATGGCCTTTCCCTATAGAACTATTATTACTGAAGCTGCTCTGTCACGTTTAATGCTATGTTTTAGCTTTTTAAAAGTGAACAGTATCTATAGTTGAGCTGTAGAATGTATTTAAATTATTCTCTAGTGTTTTAAGTGTATTTAAAAATATGTAAGAAATCTATTTTAAAAATTAATTCGGCTGTAAGAAACTTGTGAAATTCTATTCAGATGTTATTTTTCTCAAGTTCATTTCCTTTTTGAACTAAAAGCAGAGAAATGTTGGCCAATAGTCATTCTTTTCATGGCCTCAGCTTGGTAATCTAATAAGGGAGCTTCTCAGATACATATTTCACTATGAAAAAGAAAAAAAAAAAGGCATGTTGAGGACACTCACTCTGTATCTGGCAGACAGACTGTGCAGTGAAATAGATAAACAGCAGTAACGCCTTGTCCTGCCCCATAGCAAGAAGGGTAACATTTTACCACTTCAGATTAGGAAAGAACTGCAGATTAATTTAACACAGTCCCTGGTCATTTTGAAACAACTTTGAAGCACCCTATTTTTAATTTGTTTTTAATTCTGTGAAATTACGATTTTAATCTGAAAAGAAAAAGCAATACAGCTCAAGTACCATTTCATGAACCTACTGTAATGATTTCATTCTCTACTTCCTTTCATACACTTTGTCCAAGGCACATAATTAGCATCTTGTCCCATTTTCTTTTTATTTATGTGCACCCCACAATGCAATACTGTGTTACATCAATGCAAAGCACTGCCTTTTTGTTGGGCCTTGCCGCTCAGTGACCTTAAAGTAGTTCCCTGTACTTCTCACTAGGTCTGTAGAAGGCTTGTCTGTCTGTCCATCTGGCTTGTCAAATTTCACTTTATTTGTGCTCAGAGGAAAGAAAGAAACTTCATTTTTTCCTTCTAAATGCCAGACACTCTGTTAGATGTCTTCCCAAGCACTGTCTCATCTACTGCCATCTTTGCCCCTCTGTCGGGTAGGGCAATTTATTCCCGTCTTAGAGATGAGGATACTGGAGTTAGATCAGTTTGGTAACTTCTCAGAGATTGCACAGGGCGGGCGGCTGAGTTCAAACCAGGTCTTCAGATTCCGAAGGAACAGGGCTCTTTCTCCTGTACCCTTACTTAGGGTGCCCTGTATATGTGACTTTGCCAGTTATATGGAGTTTTGAAAATTGTCTTAACTTAGAAAAATGTTTTCCTTTACTGTTTTGGGATGGAAATTTTTATTCAATATATTGTGTACTTTCCAATCTAATTTATTCTGAGGTTTGATCTTTGGATGACTTAATTTTAGGTGATTTTAGCAACTAGCTACTGTCCTGTGAGCTAGAAAACCAATAATCCCACTTCTTATAATGATTAAGAATAAGTAACACAAAGAAATGATAAATGGTTGAAGTGATGGATATCCTAGTTACTCTGATCTGAGCATTGTATACATATATGGAATTAACACTCTGTACCTCATAAATATGTACAATTAAGTGTCAATTAAAAATAAAATTTTAAAAATTTTATTACATTCTTAAAAAAGAGTAAGTAGTCTCTATGAATTTGAAGGGGGCTCCTATGAATAAAGTGACTAGAAAGCTTGACATCAAATTTTGATACTCAGGAGACTCTTTTGGGCTAATTCTTTGTTGTTTCCCAAATGGTCAAGATTGACAGAAACTGTTCTCTAAATTATGCATACAGTACTCATCAATTTTGAATCACTGCTGCGTTTTGTTTTGTTTTGTTTTGTTTTTCTTAAGTGAAATTACCAGAAAGATTATTTTCTTTCTCTTCAGGCTCATTCTGCTATTTAGTTTTTTGTTTTTGTTTTTTTTTTTTTTTGAGACGGAGTCTCGCTCTGTCGCCCGGGCTGGAGTGCAGTGGCCGGATCTCAGCTCACTGCAAGCTCCGCCTCCCGGGTTTACGCCATTCTCCTGCCTCAGCCTCCCAAGTAACTGGGACTACAGGCGCCCGCCATCTCGCCCGGCTAGTTTTTTGTATTTTTTAGTAGAGACGGGGTTTCACCGTGTTCACCAGGATGGTCTCGATCTTCTGACCTCGTGATCCACCCGTCTCGGCCTCCCAAAGTGCTGGGATTACAGGCTTGAGCCACCGCGCCCGGCTCTGCTATTTAGTTAAAGTCAATGGAGAACATAGAGTTTGGCAGGTGATAGGTGCCCAATAAATAGCACTTGAATGAATGAAGAAACCAGTGAGGCCTCTTTCAAAATACGTTGACGTTATGGTTGAGAGTCTTGCTATACAATTAAGTAGCTATGGTCAGTAAAGTGATGTTTTCTTGTAAGAACCTTTATTGAGAGTCCAATGATTATGTCATTCTTGAAACAACACTCCCAAGGCAACTACAGATTTCCGTCCCAGGAAGCAAGATCCTTGCCTGAGACACTTTTGATTACCCTTGTCAGACTATCAGAGTTAATCAGAACATTCCCATATCCAAGTATGCCATATAATACAGATGGTGGGTGTGTATGTGTGTGTGTGTGTGTGTGAGAGAGAGAGAGAGAGGGAGAGAGAGAGAAATATATTTAAATCGAGGTTGAAATTTGTGGAAAAGTTATGATCTGTATTAAATTCTTTCACTGCTCTACTGAATGTTATGAATTAAAATGTCAGAGAGTGTGGGTATTTTACCACTTACATGCTTTTCTGGAGCTATCACTAAGAAGCCTGTTTCTTTCTCCAGTGAAGGAGGTAATATGGTCAAACTCAATAGTGAAACGTGACATAAGACAGGGACATACATTCTTAACAAATAAAGTCATTAAAACTTTCAGTTTAAACTTCAGCTCATTTGTTCAAGGCAGTACCCCTAGGGCTCCCGTTTGAACAGCACACAGCTAGGTTAGAAGGCAGATTTTTCATTTGCTTCTTTTGAAAGATACCTGAAGTCAAATCCCTTGAAGGATTTTACTACCAAAAAAATCATTGTTCCTCTGTTGGGTAGGTGAGATGGATGATGAAGCTATAGGAAGGAGCTGGGAAATGGAAATGTTAAAGATGCACTGATCAGCACGCCTGGAAAATCTGTACAGGACAGATATGGGAAAGGAGGAATTAGAAATAGAATTCCTAAGGGCTGGTTCAGGTCAGAGTATATTTTAGTCAGATTTGGTGAATTCTATCAAAGGAAATAATAAGCACTTTTTTTGGCTTTAAAAAAAGTGTTATTTCACAGAAATTTAAGTAAGTATTTCAGCAGTAAAGTGTTCTAATTGGAGGATTTTTTCCCAAGATTATTTTCAGTTTATCTTATTTTTATTTAATAGAACTTAAAGTGAACGAATCCTCCGCGTGCATATGTATACAACTGTGTCACCACTGAGATCGAGATGTGCAGCTTTGCTGGTCACTCCCTCTTCCAGCCACTACTCCCAAAGGTGGCCGTTGTTCTGATCTTTGTCATCGTCCTGCCTGCCTGTCACTTCATGTAAATACAATCATACAGTACGTGCCCTTTTGTTCCTGACACCTTTTCTTCAGTGCTCTACCAAATCCATAGGGCATCATTCTTTTTTTTAAAAAAAGCATAGTGTCAGTAAAGAAGGGAGAAATACTGTTAGAAAGGGAGAGGGAAATGAATGTGTGTGTGAGGGGTCATAAGGCATTTGATCACTTGAGGCCAGGAGTTCAAGACCAGCCTGGATAAACATAGCGAGTCCCCATCTCTACAAAAAAAGAAAAAAAAATTTTTTTTAATTAGCCAAGTGTAGTGGCACATACCTGTAATCCCACCTACTTGGGAAAATGAGGCAGGAGAATCACTTGACCCCAGGAGCTCAAGGCTTCAGTGAGCCCTGATAGCACCACTCCATTCCAGCCTTGGCAACAGAGTGAGACCCTGTCTCTAAGAAATAAGAATAAATTGTATTCAGTTCTAAAATACCCCTGCTTCTCCATCACAGGAGTGGGAAATTCAAGTCGGTCATGATTTGGGCTTCCAAATATTAAGAAAAATTCTAGCAAAGTTTACTTCTACCCAAAGTTACTACACTGTCCAAAATGATAGCAACTAGCCACAGGTAGCTATCTAAATTAAAATTTATTATTATTATTATTATTATTAGTGAGACAGAGTTTTGCTGTGTTGCCTAGGCTGGAGTACGGTGGTGCAATCTTGGCTCAATGAAACCTCCATCTCCCATGTTCAAGCAATTCTCCTGCCTCAGCCTCACGAGTAACTGGGATTACAGGCACCTGCCACCACACCCGGCTAATTTTTGTATTGTTTTTGTTTTTGTTTTTTTTTGAGACGGAGTCTCGCTCTGTCGCCCAGGCTGGAGTGCAGTGGCCGGATCTCAGCTCACTGCAAGCTCCACCTCCCGGGTTTACGCCATTCTCCTGCCTCAGCCTCCCGAGTAGCTGGGACTACAGGCGCCCGCCCCCTCGCCCGGCTAGCTTTTTTGTATTTTTTAGTAGAGACGGGGTTTCACCGTGTTAGCCAGGATGGTCTCGATCTCCTGACCTCGTGATCCGCCCGTCTCGGCCTCCCAAAGTGCTGAGATTACAGGCTTGAGCCACCGTGCCTGGCCAATTTTTGTATTTTTAATAGAGATGAGGTTTTGCCATGTTGGCCAGGCTGGGCTCAAACTCCTGACCTCAGGTGGTCTGCCCACCTTGGCCTCCCAAAGTGCTGGAATTACAGGCGTGAGCCACCACGGCTGGCCTAAATTAAAAGTTAAATTAACTAAAATAAAGATTCAGTCTCACTATGACACCCACTTGTGGCTGGTGGTGACCGTATTGAACTGTGTAGGTCCAGAGCATCTCCTCCACTGCAGAAAGTTCTGTGGACAGCTCTGTTTAGAATGTGGGGTCTTAGCTCCCTACCTTTCCACCTCTTCTTCTCCAAACACAAGGATGTTATTATGGTGGGCTTCATTTATTTTTTCATTGTAAATTATCATGTAATTCTGTGGTTCTCAGACCACAGATCACCATACAAGCTTCTGTCTCCCACATTATCCCTCAACCTGGGAGAAAAAAATAAGTGGTTGTGACACTATGCTGAACTTTTAATTTCTGGAAGGTACCATGCCCTCTCCCACTTTGGAGCCTAGGGAATACCACTTGGGACTCTCCTTCCTACCTCCCAGTGTTTGTTAAGTTCTCAGTTCTCAGTCTCTAGGGATCCTTCCCCATCCTTCCAGCCCCCACCCTGGGTTAAATGTCCCCTCCATCAGCTGCTGTAGTAGCCCGGCCTTCCTCTGTCCTGATTGCAGTCGCATGTTTCATGGGCTCTCTTCTACTGAACAGCAGGACTGGTGAGGCCAGAGACCAGCCTGTTTTGTTTACTCTTGTTCACTTATCATTTGGAACAATGCCTGGCACTCAAGAGATGTTAATAAATGTCATGGGCTGGGCGCAGTGGCTCACACTTATAATCTCAGCACTTTGGGAGGCCGAGGCGGGCTGATCGCCTGAGCTCAAGAGCTGGAGACCAGCCTGGGCAACATGGTGAAACCCCATTTATACTAAAAACATGAAAAAAATAAATTAGCCAGGTGTGGTGGTGCACTCCTGTAGTCCCAGCTACTTAGGAAGCTGAGGCATGAAAATTGCTTGAACCTGGGAGGCAGAAGCTGCACCAAACTGAGATCATGCCACTGCACTCCAGCCTGAGTGACAGAGGTGAGACCCTGTCTCAAAATAATAATAATAAAATGTCATGGTCCAGGCCTGGTGGCTCATTCCTATAATTCCAGCACTTTGGGAGGCCTAGGTGGGAAGATCAGTTGAGGCCAGGAGTTTAAGACCAGCCTGAGCAACATAGCAAGACCCCGTGTCTACAAAAAAATGTTTTTAGTTGGCCAGGTGTGGTGGTGCACACCTGTAGACCGAGCTACTGGGAAGACTGAGACGAGAAGATCACTTGAGCCCAGGAGCTCAAGGCTGTAGTGAGCTATGATTGTGCCAGTGCACTCCAGCCTGGGCAAGAGAGTGAAACCCTGTCTCTAAAAAATAAAAATAAGTGAAAATGTTTTGAAGGAGAGTACAATGGGCTGCACAGGGGAGGAGCAGTAATCAAGTAGCTTCGTGTTAGGACAGGGTTCGTCTCCCGGATTCTTCCTCTGTATTCCAGAAGGAGTTTTAGCACAGAGCGCTCTGCCTGAGCAATGCACAGAAATCGAAATAGTCTCTAGCACTCTGAGTTGTTTATTCAGCAGTGTGATGGCGCATCCAAGTCACTTGCACTCTTTCTGGTTAAAGGTTATGGTTTTCCTTTCTCTAGAAGTAATCCTGAAAGACATACACAAACTAAGATGATGATGGGAAGGTAGAGTTGAGGACGATGATGGAACGACAGAAGGCTCTGCTGCATCTCAGCGGGCAGCCATTCTTGGCATCCCTGGCCAAGGCCCCCTAAGCCAAACAACCTTGCAGGGAAGCAGCTGTGTAACAGGAAGGATTCCTTATCAAGACAGGTGGCAGAAATCCCACTTCAAACTCGCTTTACAAATACAGAAATTTATTTTCCCAAGTCACAGAAAATCTAGAGGTGGGAGGCTGAGAGATGGCTGATGCAGTGTGTCCACAATGTCAGCAAGGACCTGGCTTCCTTCCAGCTCTCAGCTCTGCCATCCTGGGCATTGGCTTCATCCTTAAACTGGCAGGGAGATGGCAGCTGCAGGTAGCAGCGTCCCATCCTGGACTTCAGTGTCGATCTAGGTAAAGTTGAGAAAGTGTCAGCTCCAGCTACTGGCCAAGGAAAGAGGTTGCCACAACTGTGTTAGATGAAGCATCTGGAGTCAATGGGATAGATACTGAGCATCAACTCCAACGTCTATTACAAGTGCCCAGACTCTCAGCCCCAAATATCCTCCCCTAACACCAGTCTGAGGATTTTAAAAGTTCTCATATATCAGGTACAGTGGCTCACACCTGTAATCCCAGTGACTTGGGAGGCTGAAGCAGGAGGATTGCTTGAGGGCAGGAGTTCAAGGCCAGCCTGGGCTACACAGTGAGACCCCTGTCTCTAAAAACGTTAAAAATAAAAAATTAGGCCTGATGTGGTGGCTCATGCCTGTAATCCTAACACTTTGGAGGCCGAGGCAGAAGGATCACTTTGAGCTCACGAGTTCAAGACCAGTCTGGGCAACATGGCAAAAACCTGTCTCTACTAAAAATATAAAAATTAGCTGGGCATTAGTGGCCTGTGCCTGTAGTGTCAGCTACTCAGGAGGCTAAGGCTGGAGAATCGCTTGAACCTGGGAAGTGGAGGTTGCGATGAACTGAAATGGCACCAACCTGGGTGACAGAGTGAGATACTATCTCAATAATAATAATAATAGCCAGGTGTGGTGGCACGTACCTGTAGTACCAGTTACTTGGGAAGCTGAGGTGGGGGAATCGCTTGATCTCAGAAGTTTGAGGCTGCAGTGAGCAGCTTTGATCACACCACTGCACTCCAGCCTGGGCAACGGAGAGAGACTCTGTCTCTTAAAAAAAAGTTCTTACAATCTGCCCCATATGGAAAATACCAAGTGAAGTGAAAAGCCCTGACTGGGTTAACTAATATCAGTTAATGCCTTAGAAATGAACATAGCCAGAGCAACCCTGCAGAAAGAGGAGAACATCCAGGATGGGGAGATCCAGCCTAGGAGAACCAAGAGGGCTCACCAAAGGAGGGCAGTTCTAATCCTCGCCCTTAAGGGTCAATACCCACCCCACCCCACCCCCACCCTGAGCTGAAGAAACACTAGTTTAATTTTAAATTTAGCAATATCCATTGCATTTATGACTTACAATGTAAATGGTATATATTCTGAGAAATCTGGAATGCTTCAACCAATCAGTTACGCTTTCATTTTTCTCTCTATATAGACCTGGCAGTGTTAGAGCCGTGCTGAATGAGGTCACAGTCTAACGACAATATTAACCCTGCAAATCTGTTCATTTTCGCCTGAGCACCCTCAGGCAGGATAGAGAATGTGTCCAATTGAAAAACTATTACAGACTCTGCCGCACTGTGATGGGCTAAAATGTAACGGGGAGGGAGGTGTGCGTGGGCCTGTATGTGTGCGCGTGTGCGTGTGTGTGTCTGTCCCAGGGAATCATTTTCTAAAAGGAAGTCAGTATGTATCTGTTAAAAGTGGAGGTTGTATGATAGCATTTTTAAAGGAAAAATGTGTTTTCTGTCATCCAGATTTTAAAATGCTACTTTTAGTATTTCTGAACCTTACCTGTTTTATGTTTACTACCAACTGTCTTGGTTTTTAAATTTTTTTCCAATACCCAATACCCCTTTAACTCTCCTTCTTTGTGTGTTACAAACATCCTGTTGTGTTTTTCAATATCTATTTTGCATTGTTAAAAATATCTAGAAACATATAAAGAATAATGTAGTAAACACCCTTGAGCCGACCAGCTGATTTAAGAACTAAAACATTAACTCTTTTTCTATAACTGTTCCTAGGCTCTGTTAATTCAGCATGTAGAAACACATAACACAGATGGTAAACATTTTGTGTAAAGGCCCAGTCACCACCCCATTCACAGTAGATGTTGAGTTTCAGAAAGCATGTGCATTCACAGTCTTGCTTGGACATGTGGTTAATGCTAAGTGGTCTAACAGTTGTGCCCCAGGTAACTCCTGAAGCTGTTCCAGATCATAAAATCTATGATGTTTTGCAAATTTATATTTTATCATGCTGTGTTTTATGCAGAAAAGCTAGATGACTTCCCCTTTGTGGTCTCCATCAAAGGCATTTTTCAAAATCCCTGGCTTTGCCATACATTGTTTGCATGTTTGAAAGCAATCTTTGGCTGAATTAGAAATCTGAGAGTATACGTGTGTCATTGGTGTTACAGAATTCGTGCATAAATGCTATTTTAGCTTATTCTTCAGTTAGATACTCTAAATGTTTGACCCCTTCATTGAATACCAGAGACCTATCTTTACTTGTCTGTGGTTTGGGCTCTAATTTAAAAGCAAACAACCATGTTTTGATAGCATTTGAAATATTTATATTGTATCCATGGAAAGGATGTAATAATTTATTTTCTCAAGAGTATAGTTTCTGCCCGGGTGAGGTGGTTCACGCCTGTAAT
Organism: Theropithecus gelada; assembly: GCF_003255815.1. Classification (NCBI taxonomy): domain Eukaryota; kingdom Metazoa; phylum Chordata; class Mammalia; order Primates; family Cercopithecidae; genus Theropithecus; species Theropithecus gelada. The sequence goes on along the minus strand of NC_037686.1, from coordinate 18,562,588 downwards.
CCTAGCACTTTGGGAGGCTGAGATGAGCAGGTCACCTGAGCCCAGGAGGTCAAGATCAGCATGGGCGACATGGAGAAACCCTGTTTCTACAACAAACATAAAAATTAGCTGGGCGTAGTGGCAGGTGCCTGTAGTCCCAGCTACTAGGGAGGCTGAGGCGGGAGGGTTGCTTGAGCCTAGGAGGTTGAGGCTGCAGTGAACCATGATCACACCACTGCACTCCAGCCTGGGGACCCTGTCTCAAAAAAAAAAAAAAAAAAAAAAAAAAGGTACAATTTCTTAAACATGTTCTTGCTGCCAGCAGGTGATATCCTCATTCTGGTCTGTTTGCTCACATTGCCCCTTCGCTTGTGCGACCGCACATCCACATCTGCCTCAGTTACACTTTGGGAACTTGATTTCTTCAAGAAGTCAGGCATACAGAAGAGCAGTTCGCTTGTGGTCCATGAGCAAGCACATATGTATCATTTGAGGGTATATTGACTGATAAATTTGTCGTACCTCTTTGCGAGGTTGCTTTGAGTATGTGAGCTGATGGCTAGACCAGTATGCTCTCTTTTTCCTGATGTGAAAAAGTTTAAGAAAACAGTTTGTAGAACACAGGTGTCAGAGGTCTGTTTGATTCCAAGTGCATAGCAATGAGGAAGTTTTCAAAGAGAGGGCTAACTCATATGCATTTTATTTAGATATGTATTGTTTGAAGGGTTTGATTGTTGTTTTATTTGGAATGAATAGACTTTTCATATCATACTAGTTGCGATTTGTCAATTGATAAATGCAAGAATTTGTTAGTATAATAAGCCTTCCTAGTCCTCAGAGTTATTTGAAGTGAACATTAGTTCAGCTCCTTATTTCTGAGCATGTGAAGATTTCCTTTTCTTTAATACAGAATTTGTTTTTCTGATACTCATGATAACAAAAGCAAGAGCTTGCCGGTTTTTCAGGTTTTATTACTGAATGAGTATCGTTAATCACTTGTTCATTCCTTATGCTATATGTATTTCCTATCTTTCTGCTGTAAAGAGAAAAAGTGTCTAAACTTGCTTATCTCTCTGTAGGACAGTCGGCCCAATATGTCAAGACCTCTGATCACTAGATCCCCTGCATCTCCACTGAACAACCAAGGCATCCCTACTCCAGCACAACTCACAAAATCCAATGCGCCTGTCCACATTGATGTGGGCGGCCACATGTACACCAGCAGCCTGGCCACCCTCACCAAATACCCTGAATCCAGGTAATCTGAAAAACTGAAAAATCAGACTCTGACGTGCATGTATTTGATAACCTAACTGTTTTTCCTTTGACAAGCATAGCAGCGTAGCCTCGTGGAGGCAGGGGGCAGGACGTGAAAGTGTGTGAGCCACCCTGCTGCCTAGGCTGGATGTCTTCGAATCAGGATTGGACCCGCAGCTTAGTCGAGTCCATGTAAAAATGTCACAGGAGAATGGAATACTGTGATATTTTGCTCTACAATGATATTCATACTTCTCAATGTAGTACAAAAAAGATGGTGATTTCTCCCCAACACCTTCGTTCCTTCCTTCTTTAAAAACATGCTTTCTTATAGGTTCTGATAATTTTATAGGAAATGAGTTGGTTCATCAACTTGTGGACTAGAAAAAAAAAAAAAGAGATTCTCAGCAGTGAGGCGTTATATTTAGATCTGTATGCAAAAATCCATGAAGCCAAAATAGTATAGTTTTAAAAAAAGGGCAGGCCACGGAACTTACGAACTTAAGGTAGATAAATAAATATACAAATTGTTTAAAGATAAAGGGTGATTTACAAATAGGCAGTATACATTTATGTTTATGACTTATCTCCTCCCATGCCCCTGCCCACCCATTTCTTTATTATTATTATTGTTGTTGTTGTTGTTGTTATTATTATTTTGCAGCCAGGGTCTTGTTCTGTCGCCCAGGCTGGAGTGCAGTGGTGCAAACATGATTCATTGCAGCCTTGACCTTCTGGGCTTAAGTGACCCTTCCACCTCAGCCTTCCCGGGAGCTGAGACCATAGGTGCATGCCCCCATGCCCACCTAATTTTTTTTTTTATTTTTTGTAGAGACAGGGACAGACTATGTTGCCAAGGCTAGTCTTGAACTCCTGGCCTCAGCAATTCTTCCATCTCAGCCTCCGAAAGTGCTGGGACTATAGGTGTGAGCCATTGCACCTGGCTAATTTTTTTAAATTTTTTGTAGAGACGGGGTTGCACTATGTTGCCTAGACTGGTCTCGAACTCCTGGCCTCAGGCAATTCTTCTACCTTGGCCGTGGCCAAAGTGCTGGGATTACAGGTGTGAGCCACTGCACCTGGCCCCAACCACCCATTCTAAAGGAGTTTCAAAGAAATAATTTCCTTTCTACCCTGGGACAACCCTCCTGGCTCTGCCCCAGATGTGGGGGCTATGCCCAGATCCTGTAAGGGAAGCTTTTTGCTGGTGGATAGGGGAGGAGGCGTGCACTCATGTGGGGTAATGTCAGGAAACAGGGTGGTTCTCTGTTTCTGATGAAGCCCTTGAGCTTCAGAAGGGCACATTTTAAAGAATATCTTATGAAGTGACAGATAACAGATAGCTTGCAGTCTAAGTAGACAGCACTGACATAAAAGTCACTGTCACCTTGCATACTACATGAAGGCCGACTTTTTTGATTTTGTTTTAAAATCTCACTCCATTACTTGATAATTGATGAAAGAATGTGAAGGTTGAAAAGAAGAAAGATGAAATGTTTTCTCTCTTAATTTCCAGATTTAATTTCTTCAATAGAAATGCTTTAAATAAAATAGATTTCCATTGGTTCAATTATCCAAAAGACTATATACTTTAAAATGAAATGATCGTATTAGTCATCTATGACTATTATTTAGTCACTACCTTCCCTAAGTATATTGGAATAGGGACTACAAAAAATCATTTTATAATAATGGCTTTATTTTTCAAGTATTGTGTTATATAAGTAGTGTTCTTTTTGAAAATGCCTATTTCCATTCCTTCCAACCCTCTGTGAATACCACCATCAACTACAGAAAATCACAGCTGCCTCTTTAAATGAACACTTAATTCTAGGGTTTAAGTCACAAAATGCATATTAAGAGACAAAAAGCAAACCTTAAACTGTAGCAAGATTTACTGGTCTGATCTGATGGCCTTTTGCTTCAGTTTTTTAAAATTAAACCTTGAGACAGGAGGGAAGTTAATAAAAACTACATTTTCTGTGACTTAAGCAATTGGTTTTCTTCTATGTTCGTTGTAACTAGGTGGGTCTCCTTCCACTGACTCATTCCCCCCAGGGTTTAGCCCCTAGGAAGCTCCCTAGTATCACTTGGTGGGCTGGCCAAAGTAGAAGATAGAGGGAGAGAGGCTCTATTCGTTCAGTTCCTGTCTCTCAAATAATTTGTTACTTTCATTATTCTGTCGCTATATATTATGAGGTAAAGACTTCATATAGTGTCCCATTTGGAGATTCTTTCTCAGTCCATCTTTCCATGGATATTTCTAAGAGTCTACTTTTGTTCCTTCTTATCCACACCCTGAAACGTGCATCAAATAGCATGGATCTCATCACTTTCTTTACCTGCGCTGTGTCATACAGTAGTCAGTAGCCACGTACAGCTATTGAGCGCTTTAAATATGGCCAATCCAAATTGAAATATCGTCTAAGTGTGAAATATACACTGATTTTTAAAGACTTAGTACCAAAAAAATGTAAACTCATAATTTTTATGTTGATTTCATGTTGAAATGATAATATGTTGAGTTAAATACAACATATTATTAAAATTAATTTCACTCGTTTCTTTTGATTTTTTTAACGTGGCTACTAGAAAATGTAAAATTCCATGTGTCTTGCTTTTTATTTCTGTTGGACAGCGCTGAACTATGAAACAGATGTTTTTATGAAAGCATCTCACTAAACCTCCCCCTCCCCCAACCTGATACTGAAATACATCAAAAAGTGAATGTCTCTTTCACCAATGTGATTAGAAAAGATAGAATTGTTGATCTTCCTTTCCTAGACTTTCCCTCTGCTTTCTGTCACCAGTGAGTCCTAGGATCACGGGAGCAACAGCAAAAATAATTTGTGATTCATTAGTTCTAGGATTGGATGCTGGCAAATGGCGAACAGTTCTTTGGCTATGGAAAGGTCTAATATCTGAACACCTGTCGTCTCTCATGTAAAATAGGCACAAATAGGTCTCCTTGCAAGGTTATTGGGAGGATTAAATGTGATTATGAAAAGCACACCATGGCCCTGTGCCCAACACATAATATTGTCTTCATACTTAATCTTCTGCCAAACCCAGGAATTGTTTCTTTTCAAAATGTCTTTCAAATTCCAAATATTTTCCATTTCTTGCTTTCCTAGCCATGGAAACAGCTTTACATCTGGATTCTTGCCTGGATGACTCCCATCTCGGGGGACTCCTGGCCTGCACCTTCTCCTCCTTTATCTTAAATAGCCAAGCCAGTCACAAGTTCCGAGACATCCTTATCATTAGGAGATATCTTTAAGAATTTGTCAAGACTCTTTGAAACAAGCCTTACAAGGTAACCTCTGTTTCAGCTGCTATTACTAAAGCAAATGACACTGCTCAGGTAACACTGGTTTTGCTGTTGAATTGACCACCGGGTATTGCTTTGTTTCCTCTTGGGTTTTGAAGGGCGTATTTTTGTAGGTAATTAAATGTTCATTTCAAAGCAACATCCAATTTAACGGGACCCATACACAAATTTTAGTAATCAAAGATACAGAGAACTAGTTCTTCATGCTTTTCCCATAGGCATCAGGTGCTCCTTCCAATTACTGGGAAAATCTCTTGCATATTATTAACCTCTCTTGGATAAATCCAAGGACATTAGGTTGCCCATGGCCATGGAATCACAAATAACTCCAATTAGTTTTGTAGATTCTGGGGTGCGTCAAACCCTTCCTACCCTATGGGACCATTCTCTGCTCCAGCCTCTTGGATTCCCTGGTTCCACTCTCACCTACCTCTTCCTTAGTGTCACGCAGAGGATAGGAGGGCTTTTCCTAGATTTCAAGGGAAAGACTTGTAGTTTAAAACTACTAATTTGTATGTAACAAGTGACCATAAAAGATGTAATATTATCTTTCTACAATTTCAGAGGTCCTGCAAAGAACCTTTACTCCATTTTGAAATGTTGTAGGTGTTTTTAAAATTCTGTCTCTACTTAACCTGCCCTCTTGGCTAAAGAGCACCCTTAGAACTTTGTCCCCCAAAAAGTAGTATGGTGGACTATATAGCTAAACATTAGAAGCACCTGGGAAGCATTAAAAAGCCATGCAAGGCCCTGCTCCAGACCAATAAATAGGAACCTCTGCAGTTTTCCAAAGAGGTCTTGATTTTCACCATCTGGCTCTGAATGGCACCAAGATGTATGATCCCTTCTAGAGAATGGAGGGCTCTTCCTCAATGAATATTTCATGTATCTCATAATGGCCATTTCACCAAAAGAAAATAGCTTTCAATCTTCATTTCTCTAATTACCAAGGTTACCAGTGGTTCCTGTGTGTGTGTGTGTGTGTGTGTGTGTGCGCGTGCGGGCGTGCTTTTTTTTTTAGCTTGTAAACCCTGAGTAATGATTCAGTGAGTAAATTGACTTTTACACCTCACGGTTAACCACTCATGTTGTTATTCATTTCCATCATCAGGTGTTTTTTTTAGCTAAAGGGACTAAAGTTTTCAAATTAACTGAAGTATTACATAGTAATGTACTTTGTCTTAACCAATGTGTATGTAAGATGCAAAATAGCTCTTTAGGAGGTGTTTCTGAGACAGAGGTTAATCTCCACCATCTCAGTGGTAAACACTGATTCCTTTCAGAGGATCCTAAGAGTCTCCAATTCTCACTGCCATTTTGAATTGTAATCCCCAAGAAAAACACCCAATTCAGATCTGCAATAATTTCACTTTAAATAAGTATGTTTTAAGTCAAGAAAAATAGATCACCATCAAAAAAGGATTATAAATGGACAAAGAAGATAGAACATATTTTATTAATAGTTTGTTAGCTTGATTTATAGCTTGTAAATATCTAGAAGTATGCAAAGTAGACCCTCTACTCGCACTGTTGCCCTGGACTCTGAAAATTTTAAGAACAGACCTGATTATATCTTAGTCAAAAATCCAAGGTACCCTTTATTAACATCATTGGTAATAAAAGATCTAGGTAACTAAGTAATTTTTCATAAGTAATTAATATTGGTACCATATTATATGGCCTCTTTAAGATCTGCTGTGACACTGAAATATCCTCTTAGCCACATGCATAATATTGAAAATACATTCTATTTCTGCTTTAAAAGAAGACACAAGTCTGATTTCAAAGTTAGGTCTATTCATTCTCTACTATCACCTCCAACAAAAACAATCTTAATAGCAGCTGTATTGATGGTTATTCAGATGTGGATAACCATTTTTAAAACCAAGAAGTAGACTGATACTACTAATTCGTTGAACCTATCAAGTGGTAATAAGACAGGGGTCTTAGCTAAAAGCACTGATTGTCAACCAGTGACCTGGAGGTAAAAGGCGAGATCTCATGTTTCAGTCCCCTGAGCCATCCAACCTGACTGCTTGACAAAGCTTTTGTATATTTTAAACCCAGTACATGAGTTAACTCCCACATAAGTAGATTATGTTAAATTGGTCTCTTCTAAATAGCAGTAGAGTTACTAAGCACGCTGGCATATGTAGGTAATTGCAAAACACAAGAGACTCTACTTTCAGCCTTGCAGCCGACACCCATGGCCACCCAGGGGTGTGTGTATTTGGAGCTTTAGAATGGAGATGCCAAACATGTGTGTCCTGCCAGCAGCAATCCAGCTTTTGGCGTGCGTCACTCTCGGATGTGTTAGCCATTACCGGATTGCTTATGTGGAGCTACACCAAAAGGAAAACCAGACAACTGCAACACTAAGGGACTGGTGCATACGTTCAGAGGATAATTGCATTCAAATATTTGGCTTTCTGTGTAATTGTTGTATGCCAGCCTAGGGAGTTTGCTGTAATCCTGTATTAGGTTGGGGATTCTGTGCCATCACTTTTTATGACTTTACAGTTCCAGTTTTAACACTACAGTTCCTAGACATGGGTCCAGCAGCCTCATCGTGCAGGCCGTTGTTTTAGGATCTCAACAGAAATGCCAAAAAAAAAAAAAAAGCATTCAATGTATTCACTGCACTTGCTTTCGGAATCACTGCATGGCATTGAATAGAGAGCTTTTTATTATAACCTGCTCTCTACATCCACATGCTTTATAATTCAGTGTCAATAGCAAATGTAAAAGTCACAGAATAGGTATTAGGGATTTTTAGATGAGTTGAAATCAACCTTCAATATATAGTCTCGGCACAGATGGAAAGAGAGCATATCCCTGCTGCTATGAAAAGTCTTAAGGAAACGCATAAAATGATGAACAGTTTTGATTGGTAAGATCAGTTAATCTTTAAAAAAAGAAAAAAGAAAGTTAGTTTATGGAGGAACTTAAAAGGGGGGAAAGCACCTGGCAAATGAAAAATGGAAAGTTTCTCCAGGGTAATAGAAGAAATTTTCCTCTTCTCTCTCTCTTCTTTTCATCTTACAATATTGCTTTTCCAAAATTGCTCCTCAGTTATATAGGTAAAGAGTAAATGAAATGGTTGGCTTCAAATGACTTTAAAAAAAAATGAAACTGGATTTTATGTTTCGTGCTGAAAAGCCAGTCCTTCAGTAACTTACCCTGCACAACTGCTAGATTCAGCAAACTTCCTTTGCCACTAGGGAACAAAAAAGGCCTTATTTTTAAAGTAATCTAGCTCATAAGTCTTGGAGCATAATTTAAAGGAAAGATGCCATACAGTGCCGGAGTTTCCTCTGTTGTGTTTGTTTTTGTTTTGTCCTGTTTGTTTTGTTTTTTGAGAAAGGGTCTTGCTCTGTCACCCAGGCTGGAGGGCAGTAGCAGGATCATAGCTCACTGTAGCCTTAAATTCCTGGGCTTAAGTGATCCTCCCACCTCAGCTTCGTGAGTAGCTGGGACTGTAGGCATGTACCACCATACCCAGCTAATTTGTATATTTTTTGTAAAGATGGGGGTCTTACTGTGTTGCCAGGGCTGGTCTCAAACACCTGGCCTCAAATGATCCTCCCACCTCAGCCTCCCAAAGTGTTGGAATTACAGGTGTGAACCACTGAGCCTGGCCTGTTCTTTCATGCTTTCAACAGACTTACTGTATTCGCCTCATCTGCCCAGTGCATAGTTACCAACAAAAGTCCTTGCTCTTATAGTTTACCTGGGTGAGGGCGAAGGACAGCCAGGAAACAAGTAAACCACCAGTAAGCAAGGTTTCAGTGAGTAGTGATATTAAGAAAAATATTTAGGTTGGTGCAAAAGTAATTGAGCTTTTTGCTAATGGCAACTAGGGTAGTGGGCTGGGAGTGGAGGGGAAGAGAGGATGGTTAATGGGTACAGAAAGTATCCAGAAAGAACAAATAAGACCTAGTATTTGATAGCACAACACAATGACTATAGTCAATCATAATTTAATTGTACATTTTAAAATAACTAAAAGTTGTATTTGGATGGTTTGTAACACAAAGGATAAGTGCTTGAGGGGAGGGACACCCCATTCTCCACAATGTGGTTATTATGCATTGCATGCCTGTTTCAAAGTATCTCATGTACCCCATGAATATATATACCTACTATGTACCCACAAACATTTTTCAAAAAAGCAAAAGAACGTCCAGATGGAAGTGTGACATCTAGGTGTTCTTTTTCTAGAACAAGAAACAAAAAGAACACACATGATAAATAGGCCCACTTTGACATATCGTTTTCTGCCTATATTAAAACTAGTTTTATTCCTACATGTTTTTTCCCCCAAAAATACATCTTTATTTGTTCATCTGTATTTTCAAGACAAAATCTAGTTTTCATGTTAGTTTAGATTTAGAAGCAGACTTTGTCACTATCACACATCACACTGGATCTGTGAAGGTGAAGGCCACTCTGCTAGCCACAGACATCCCACATTTGCATCCCTGCCAGAGCCTTTGATGGCCAGATGAGTCATACTGGGTATCCTAATGTGAAATAACTTAGGGCGGGACTCCGGATCATACGCTCAACTTCCAGTAACTTCTCACTTACCCAAAACTTAGTCTCATCATAGACAGAAACCGTCTCCCTGGAAAGCCCTTTCTCACTTATTTTTCATCCTGTATCCTTGGGACCTGGTAGCATCCCAGCCACAGGTGAACATTCAAAAGTTTGTTCCATATATAAATTAATGATTGGGTAAAATATTGTATTCAGAGGCCAGATCCTCCAAAGAGCGAAGGGAAAATAATTGAGTAACGTTATTCAAATTATAAAGTGAAATGTAAAGGCTGGGCTGGTTTCGTTGCATATATTTTCATGTATAACCTTATAGGTAGATACTGTATTTATCCCTCTATCCCTACAGAGAAGAGCCCTGAAACTCTGAGAGGTTAAGTGACTTCACCTTAAGAGTCAGTCTTCTTTGGGAAATGGGGTAAGAGCCAGGCCTCCAGCTCCCACTCTGACTCCACGATGTTTATTGTTTCCTCCTCTTTGATAACAATGGTTCTCTTTATTTATTTATTTTTATTTATTTTTATTTTTTGAGACAGTGTCTTGTTCTGTCACTCAGCCTGCAGTGCAGTGGCATGATCCTACCTCCCAGGCCCAAGCCTTCCTCCCACCGAGTAGCTGGGACTACAGGCACACACCACCATGTCTGGTTAATTTTTAATTTTTTATAGGGACGGGGTTTCACCATGTTGCCCAGGCTGGTCTTGAACCCCTGGGCTCAAGCGATCCACCATCTTTAGCTTCCCAACGTTCTGGGATTATAGGCATGAGCCAGGGCTCCCAGCCTGATAACAATGGTTCTCAAACTTAGGGGCAGGTTAGAATCAACTGGGACTCAATAACAACAACAAAAAATTGCCTGCCTCTACCCCTCAAAGATTCCAATTTTTTTTTTTCACTCTATTGCCCCAGCTGGAGTACAGTGGTACAATCACAGTTCACTGCAGCATAAACCTCCCACGTTCAAGCAATCCTCCTATCTTAGCCTCTCGAGTAACTGGGACTACAGGTGCATGTCACCACGCCTGGCTAATTTTTTATGTTTTTGTAGAGACGAGGTCTCACTTTGTTGCCTAGGCTGGTCTCAAACTCCTGGCTCAAGTGATCCTCCCTCCTTGGCTTCCCAAAGTGCCAGGGTTATAGGCATCAGCCACTGTGCCCAGCCCAAGTGGGCTCTTTGGATCCCAATTGTATTGGTCTGGGGCAGGTCCTGGGCACAGGATTTTTTAATGTTTCCCATGTTCAGCTGTATAATCCAACACACCCCTTTTGGAACTGTGTTCTCAGAGTGGTTTTTAGACAAAAGGTCAAATTGTCTACGATATTTCAAGCCACTTTCTTCTCAAGGCAGCCTTCACCTTATTCACTAGCCAAGGGCATCTCCGTTAGTGCTGGGACATGGGTTACCCTTGTGGAGCCCTTCAGCCCCCAAGGCAGCCAGAGCTCCAGGCCAGTCACTTCCTGCCGTGAACAAAATTCTTGCTACCCTAGTGTCATACAAATACGGCACCATCATTTTCTGTGTGTGTCATGACTTGGAACAGTTTGGAAAGGACCGCCTTGGACTGGGCAATGGGATAAGTGGGTCTTGTTCTTATTTGCCTGTGGGTTTCTGAAGTCCTTTTCTTTCAGGCCCATATGTCCAGTGTACAGGTCTGCCTGCAGCCAGGGACAAAGTTGACTTTGGACCAGTGACCTTGCCACTTGTCTGATGGCTTGCTGTTTGTACCTATGAAGAGAAAGTTGTTAGCAACAGTCAGTGACCAGCTTCGATCCTTGCACGGTGTGCCCACCAGAAAGAATGGTGCACTTGACAACACTGGGGTACTGAGGGCTGCTCCCCAGGCTGGGAGGATTGAGGCCCGTGGCTGTGTTAGTCACCACCCTCCTGCTGTGCCCTCCTTTCTTGTTACTGATGGAACAGTAGACCCCAAAACACCCCGCCAATGCATCAACCAGTGCAACCCTCAAGGTTCACACTCCTACACGGAACACGCATAAGCATGCATGCATGCACACACTCACACACCAATCCAGGAAACTTTGTTTAAATTTTTATTGTAAAAATATGCCCTCTGGACCAGGTGCGGTGACTCACACCTGTAATCCAAGCACTTTGGGAGGCTGAGGTGGGCGGATCACTTGAGCTCAGGAGTTTGAGACCAGCGTGGGCAACCTGGTGAAATCCTGTCTCTACTAAAAATACAAAAATTAGCTGGGCATGGTGGCATGCACCTGTTGTCCCAGCTACTTGGGAGTCTCAGGCATAAGAATCGCTTGAGCCTGGGAGGCGGAGATTGCAGTGAGCCGAGATCATGCCACTGTACTCCAGACCCTGGGTGACACAGCAAGACTCTACCTAAAAAAAAAAAAAGACCTCCAAACCTATGCCCTAGGTTTTAAAACAGATAATAGATCCACCAGTAGTCTTTGGTGCCTGGCATGGAGCAAATGCTTGATAAATATTTGTTGAATGTGAATGAATTTTGCTTAGTATCTCCCTTTATGTCCTGGAGCAACTCAGCCACCCCAGGACAGTTGCAGCGTGAAAGTCAAACAGTTTGAGTCTTAGGTGCTAGAGTAGCCTTAGGACCTGCCTGGCCTAGTTTCATATGGGTAGCAAAGATTTACATCGTTTTTAATTCAAGGCACAAACCAGAAAGGATTTTTCTGGTCTCACTATCCTGGAGGGAAAGAGCAATGGACCAGATTAACAGAACAGTGATCCCTGCCTTCAGAGTGCTTTCCTCCAGTTGATAGCTTTTCCCTAATCCCCCTGTATCAGGGTCATCTCAGGGTACTTCAGACGATGCAGATTCCTGAGTTTCCACCTGCTGTTTACTTAATCTATATCTCCCAGGTTGTGAGGGAAATCTTTAGTTTTAATAAGTTTTCCCGCAATCCACATGCCTCTCCAGGTCGGAGCACGTGAGCTGCAGAGAAAGGTGATGGCATGTAAACGCATCACCGTGCAGTACCGTGGGCACCATGGTGGTGTGGCAGCAGACTCACTGGCAGAGTGAGGCCTTTCCTATTGACTCTGGCACGATCCACGTCGCTTGGGACAATAATACTGACTGTACTCGTTTTTGATCAGTCATGAATAATATCATTGAGCAACACCCCAGGCATTTTTGCTCTGTTTTTTTCATCGTATTTTGAGTTTACCCTCATCATACCAGAAAGAACTTCTATAATAATAAACCATGTGATCGAATTACTCGTTTGAAAAATTCATAGGCATTTCATAGAAGATTCAGATAATCTCTTACAACGTTAACATGTGACAAATATGCTCCACTTTACTGTGTCTTGAGAACAGTTCCATTCAAAGGGGTTTAATATTTTAGATGTTATTTCAGACAGCCCAGCCCACGAATCTCACGCATCTCCTTTCAAGGATATCTGTGCTATATGTATGCTAGGCTGGAAGAAAATCCCGTACAAGTTATTCTCAAGCTGGGGAAATGTTTTTTATTAGGCCAATGTGGAAAATAACCTTTGTCCCCAATTCCCAAAAAGAAGCATTTATTCACACCCCAAAACCATGATGTTATAATTTTCATTTAAATATTCAGGATTAAAAAAAGAAAACAGGCCAGGCACAGTGGCCTGGAATCCCTGCACTTTGGGAAGCCAGGCAGGAGGATCGCTTGAAGCCAGAAGTTCAAGACCAGTCCGGGAAACACTGGAAAACACTCTCTCTGAAATAAATAAATAACCCAAACTTCCTATGAGTAGTATCAGAAAGTCCCTCTGAAAGAGATCTCATGGGTCCACAAAACTGCCACATAAACGCCCTCCACTGAAACATGAGCTATGTTAGGAGAAGAGTCTGGGCCACCACATCTACCAGACAGTTCAGTCTATTATTGTTATAGAAATCGCCTATAAAAATACCATTTCTTTTTACTAAAAATGCAGGATTTGTAGCCTCAGTTCGATGAATTACCAACATTTGGCTTCTGAAAGATGACTCTCAAGCTGCCTGGAGATAGGAAGTGGTGACAGTTTGTCCCCAAAGCAGCCAGCTGCGTGGGTGCAGAATGTTTTCTGTGCTGCCTTTCAGAGGTACCCAGGATGGTCCTGGTCCGGGCAGGGGATGAGAGTCAGGTGTAATCTTACAAGATGTCTGTTTTTCATGCATTCGTATTTCAAAAGTAGGCACCTGGAAGCTCCAATCTGATGGCAGTGACATTTGCAAATGAAAATGTTTTTTAAAAATCATATTTCAGTGCCACAATCGTATCAGCTATTTGCCCGACTGTCTGAATCTATTCAAGACGTGGTATCAGTGGAAAAGACACTGTCGCTGGATAATGGCTTCCTGCTGCTACCGAGTATCAAATGCCCAGTGTCAGTTTGCTTAGTAATAACATTGCTGTTTATCTTTTCTGGTGGTAATGATTATTTTTATTCTTATGCAACTTTTCTTATTGTGTTCTCCATATTCAGAAGATAAATTACAACCGTACATAACAGCTAACCACCACTTTCAAACAGTGGCAAACCTTGCCAGGCTGGGAGGGCTTCATAGCTGAAGGGTGAATTTGAGCTCGCCCGAACTTGTTTCTGTGATCGGAGCTGAGTGTGTTCCAGAACTCCCACCCAGCCTCATTAAACGTGGTGAGGCCCCTCCGACCCCGCCAAAAATTGATTTTCAAAAAAAAAGCTAAAAAGTCCTGAGGGCTTTAGAGCTTAGCTAAAAACGGAAAACTCTTCTAGTCCGAAAGCAACACAAACAGTCAATATAAAAGAAAAAAAAAATAACAATGCTCTTTTAAGTGTATCCCACGGATCTGTAATCTTACGGGCCCTAAAGAAGGTACTTTATTAAAACATCATCATTTTGATGATACATTGCAGAAGGAACAAAGTAGTATTAAGGTTGGAATTCAGAGAAAATGGACTGGAATAAAGGTTGTTGTAACAACTAAGAAAACCTAGGAAACCACGTTAAAAAAAATGAAGTTCCATTCTTCACCCTAGCTTGATGTCTCTAACGATTGGAAAAGCTGAACAGGGAAGATATGGTTTGTATTTCCAAGTACACCAGGTGTCAGGCTCTGGAGGAACCCACTGATAATTCTTTATGCAGATTTTTAAATGAGAGAAGTATTTCTTTCGCACCCAGGCCTTCTGAATGAAAAGCTAGTGGAAACCACAAGTTATGGGAAGTGAAGTCATCAAACTACTAATAAAACTTGTCAGTGTCTATACATGATCATCTTAAAAGGAAGGGGAAAAAAATGAGGAATCCTTGTTAGCTGGGAAACTTATTTCTTTCAATGATTTTCAGGTTAGGGCTTGGTTCTGTTCTTTGTTAGAGGGGTAGGAAGAAATATTGATAGATATTCCTATCACCTAGCATGGCTATGGACTGGCTTGGGGCCTCTGGGTAAATTTTTGAACTATGATAAACCACGACTAAGCCTAGAAGGGCGTAGACGGTTGCACAAGACACACACCTACAGACCGCGCATTGTTGGCCACAGTGCACCCAAGGGCAGAATGCTGTCAGCGCCTTCTTGGGTATTTCCCAACCACACACACCCACAAGTGTTGTCTTTGAATCATGAGCTGATATAAACTTAATATTTTTCACATGTCATTTTGATTTGGTGACTATCTAAATAAGCTTGCGACATAAATTAGAAACCTTAAAAGCTTCTCAGAGCATAAAGCCTCATCCTCCACGGTGATTTGAAGAAGCAATTAGACATTCTTAAAATGTTGGGTATAGATTCTTTAAAATGTCTATATACTTTTGAAGTTGTGTATTAGGATTCTTGTCCAATTTTCAGCTTTCTGTCCTCCTTTTCAAGAGATATAGCTCACCGTCCTGAGGCTGTCTCCTGCCTTTGACTTGGTCATTGCAAGGCGTAGCTTCTGAATGTGTTTTTAAGCTTCCTAGTCACTCTAACATCATAAACGACAGAATAATTCATTCCTTTTCATTCATCCAACCACGTTTCAATACTGTAAATATTTGAAGAGATATTCTGTTGACTGATACCATCAATGAAGTTGTGTGTGTGTGTGTGTCTGAGTATGGAGGGATAAAGTAGGGGTGTGAAGGAATCAGGGTAGATTCAGTTATTTGCTTCCAAATATTTTCTGTTAGGTGTCCAAAAAGTATTTACCTAGTCTGTAAGTAAATTACATCTATTTTCTAGTTCTCTTTTTCTGAATTAAGCACTGTGTTAAGCCTCTGCTTTTTCAAGTATAGGTAAAAAGCAAAAGGTTTAAATACTTTCATTGTAGGCTGTTCTTTTGCTGGCATGATTGCAAGTGGGAAAAATTGTAAAATTGAAAATACATATAGCTGGCTTGGCCATACTCCTCTCATAGTGCCATATAATTAATCTGACGTTTTTATATGAAGTGACCGCAGTGACATATAAGTCAATTCCAACAGTCTGGAACAGTAAAACACCAAGGGAAATAATCAAAAAATAGGGAGAGATGGGGCCACCTGGAGAGCAGCAGTCACATGGGGATGGGCCCAGAGTCTGTTCCATTTGTTAGAGCTGTTGACACCACAGATGAAGAATCAAGAATGTTTCTTCACACAGGAAGGCCCCAGTCCAGTAGTTAGGGTTGCTAATACTGGGAAACCCAGGAATAGGAACAGTCCTTCCAACGCAGATTAAGTTCATTGGGAACACATGCAAAAGAGTTTGTTCTGTAACAAAGAGCACAACTGCGACATGAAGAAAGATTGGCAGGAGGTGCCAGAGCAGGAAAGGAGCTGGGACTTCTGGGACAGACGGACACTGTGAGTCAGGGACAGCTTCGAGCATGGGCTGGCCCTCACTTTTCAGGGACAATAGACTATGTAGCTCAGAAACCCTTGGCAAGTTACTCGATAGCTCTGTAACTCAGTTTCTCCATCAGGAAAATCAAAATACTTTATAGAGCTGCAATAAGATTAAATCAGGGCCGGGTACGGTGGCTCACACCTGTAATCCCAACACTTTGGGAGGCCAAGTGGGGCAGATCGCTTGAGGTCAGGAGTTCAAGACATGGGGGCCAACATGGTGAAACTCCATCTCTACTAAAATACAAAAATCAGCTGGCCATGGTGGCGCACACCTGTAATCTCAGGTACTCAGGAGGCTGAAGCAGGAAAATCACTTGAACCCAGGAGATGAAGGTTGCAGTGAGCCGAGATCATGCCACTGCACTCCAGCCTGGGCAAAAAGAAAAAAAAAAAAAGATTAAATTAGATAATCCATAAAGTTTTTAGCGGAGTACTTGATACGCTTAATACATGTTGGCTATTTTAACATTTTTTTCTCTGAATAGTAATTATTATTGTGAAATGGAAAACAAATTATGGAGTTTTAAATTAAGAGAAGAGACTAAGGAGTGTGTCAGAAATACCTCCAAATATAGAACAGTGTTGGGAGGAGGGTGGGCGTGGGCTGTGGGGGCAGGCTCTGTGCATATGTTCGTGCTCGCCTGCCCAAATAAAAAGCAAGGGAAAACCTAAACAGAAACTGTTCTAGCTGAAAAAAATACTAAATTGGGCTACCCAGAAAGGTTATGATGATCTGATCCTGGACTGATCTTAGACAAATAGCCATTTGCCCTAGAAATCATGTTTAAACACTCAAGTCAGAGAACAGGCCCAGGTGATCTTAAAAGTTTTCTTTCAATTCAAGATGCATGCAGGATTTTCTGTTCAGTCAGAACTCTGTTTTGGCATAGCACATCATCTCCCAAGGATGCACATCTGCAGCATTTACCAAGGCCATGCACAGTGTTTTACTGAGCAGTAGAATGGCCACAGTGAAGATTTGGGTCCCAGCTGGACCCTGTGGTCCAGCCGCCTGGTTGTGAAATGTGGCCTCACCGTTGATTAGTTGGCCAGGTGTCCTTGCCTGTAAAATGGGGATAACAGTACCTACCTCATGGAGGTGTCAAGACTCTATAGTGTGCCCTGCACAGATGAACACTCAGTTCAATGAAGGGCTTATTAGATATCCACTTATTCCTCATGAGAATTATTTGAGGTAGGTATTATCCCATTGCTCAGGTGAAGAAATCAAAACTCAAGGCAAGTTTCAAACCCAGGTCTATGGGTCTTGGAGCTGAACATGCCAGGAAGTTCCTAAGACATGACTGAAGGGCTGTGCCAAAACTCTTGTGAATAATGGTGCCGCTCAGGTCAATACTGAGAGAAATGCTCTTCACTGGCTGTGTCTGTACCTCGCCCATCACACATCATGTTCTTTCCTGCCTCTGTGGCCTCTCTCCAGCTGAGCCCCCAGGCTAAAATCTCTTCTCCAAGCCCCTGTGCACTTCCCCTTACTCCAGACCCTGCAGTCATCGCCTCCAGCAGGAGGCCTGCCCTGCCTGCCTAGGCCAGCTGGTTCCCTCTCCTCTGTCCTTCCATGACACCCAGTGGGACCATATCATGCCCAGTTTAAGGCCCCAAAGAGCACAGGGAACATGGTGGGCATTCAGTAAATGAAGAAACAAAAAGTCTACTTATGTCAATTCTTAAAAAGTTCAGTTTCATTGTAATAGTACTTTTCATAGTAAAAAGGCAGTGTAACCCTCTAATTTTTAAAAATGTTCTAACCACAGTCAGGGGAGGATTAATAAGCTTACTGGCGAATCAGCTACCTGAGTGGCCCTGTGATGGATTCTCCACAACGCCGAGTTCCTGACTTGTTATTGCGCTCATACTTTTTCTTATATTTCAAACTTGCCTTTCCTTTCTCCCCTACTTTCTTCAGTTCTATGTATCATTTAAGAAAATGATGCCACCTCAGGGAACAGGTACTAGAAACATTATATCCTCATAAGTAGATATAATTTGTTTTGTTTGTTTTTACTTAGAAGGTATTTCCCCCTTCTCTTAAATTACTCCTATCCATTTCTGTAACAAGCTCTGACTTAATTTTTATCTGTGTTCATGAAATATAGATGAAATTTCTTGAGTCTGGAAATCTTAAAGAGCTATTCCTGGAATTTTTAACAGTTATAATACTTTAAAGGAATTAAATGCTGTTTATGATAATGCAGACTTCTGAAACAACTAATTGACTAATGATATTTTTTACACTATAATTATCTCCAGCATCGCATTCCCTTTTCTAACAGAAAAACGTTTTATTATGGACATTTAAAAATATTTGCAAACACAGGGAGAATACAATATTGAACCCCTATTTTTCCAAAGGTTTCACGTATTAACCTAGCATTTCCTTCCCTTCCACCCACTTTGTTTCGTTCCTCTCTCATCTCAGCAGAAAGGAGGCAAAGGAACCCTTTGTTTGCAACACCATCTCCTCTTTCCAGGACTCCTTCCCTTCCTGCTGTCCTGAGTTTAGGTTGCACCTGTGGTGTCAGCTCTGCACATGCCTCTTATGTGCACACACACACATACACACACACACAATCTCCATTGTGCATGCACACAACTTCCACACCTTCACCCAGCCTCCACCCTGGATTTATCTATCTTAGGTTTCAGACATTAGGAAACAAAGTTGGTTGGGAATGCAAATTAGTAGCCATACAAATGTATAAAGCTACAAGTGCTTCCAAAAACAAAATGGTTCAATAGAAATATACTCATTAGGCCAGAAGTAGTGGCTCATGCCTGTAATCCCAGTACTTTGGGAGGCTGTGGCGGGAGGATCAGCTGAGGTCAGGAGTTCAAGACCAGCCTGGCCAACATGGTGAAACCCCCAACTCTACTAAAAATACAAAAATTAGCCGGTCGTGGTGGCAGGTGCCTGTAATGTCAGCTACTCAGGAGGCTGAGGCAGGAGAATCACTTTGACCCGGGAGGCAGAGGTTGCAGTGAGCCGAGATCATGCCACTGCACTCCAGTCTAGGTAACAGAGCGAGACTCACTCTCAAACAAAAATGAAAAAGGAAAGAAAGAAAAATACTCTTTAAATCAGATTTTAAAAAGTAATTCCCTGCTGAGTGGTGGGCTCACAGCAGATTGTTCTTCTGTTTTGCTGCTGCTTCACCCTCTATACTTTTCCCGTTGACAACATGAGCAGGTATCACTTTTGTAATTAAATATCTCCAAATGCTAAAGATGTCATTTGTAAGTAGCCTCTGAATCTCTTGGCCAGCAAAATAAATCTGGACCAGAATCTAAATGAAATCTTTTCCTAAAATCCAAACCATATTTCCCACGGCTTGGAAGCCTAGACGTAGAGGAAAAAAGGCATTTCTTGGCAAAGGAAAGCCAAATGGATAAAAGAGCCCAACCACCGGTGCCCTTCCCTTTGCACTTGTTTCCCCAGCCTCACCCCTGAGCAGGATGCCTCCGCCCACTCTGGGTTGGTCGATCCTGCAACAATGCAGATGAGCCCTCCCTCTGTAATTACCATGCATGGACCGCAGGGGAGAGTTGGAAGGATTAACCTGCTGGCCTCTCGGTAAAGCCGGGCCTGGTGTTGAGTTACATGCCTTGGTGCATGAGGTGGCATGGGGTGCCCTAGACAGCGCAGTATGGGAAGGGTGGGGTATATAGAGCCTGGAGCCAGAAGGCAGCTTCGGCAGAGTTGGCAGCCTCTTCAAGCTAAACTTCCTTAGCTGTAAAGCGACAAATCCCATAAGAGTTTTCAGGATTAAGTGTAGGGACACGGCACATAATGGAACAAGAGCTGCAAGGTAAATGGAGATGAAGCCTCACGTATACTACTCTTCTCAGAGGTTTCCATTTCCCTGGGAATTCTCTTTCCCATCCCTCCTCAGACCTCTTTACAGTTGTAACAGCAGTTTGAAAGGAACTAAGAAGTCTTGGGGTGTTTCAGTTTGGTTTGGTTCTGTTCAGTGTAGGGTATCTTCTCAGTCTACCAATGATCTCCTTGACCTCATTGTAAAGATTAAATGAGATACAAACCCTTAAAGCAGTCAGCTCACTCTTTGGCACATAATGCTATTCAATGAGTAGTAACTGGCATTAAAGCCGTTGTCCCCCGTAGGCTTGAACTTGACCATTGTGCCGATCACCACAGGGGCAGCATGCTGGGGTCTGGAGCCAGCTCTGTGCCTATCCAGCCATGCGTCCTTGAGTGTTATATATTTGGGACTTGGTGTCTCCATTTGTAAATGAGAGGCTGAACTTGGTTGTCCTGGAGATCCTTCACAGTTTGAGAAAGTATGCTGTGACACTTCAGAATGACAGGGTCTCCATTGAGATTTACTTGCCTCCTCTTTCGTCTCTCTGCTCAACCTCCTTTACACTGGTTGTCAACTCAGTTGAGACTTACAGAGTTTTTTTAAAGAAATACAGATGCCTGGGCTTCATTCCTGACCAATTACATCAGAATAGCTGGGGGTGGGGAGCCAGCATCATTATTTTTTCAGAGTTGCCCAGGTGATGCCACCGTGTAGCCAGGGTTAAAGACCACTGCATTATGCAAATGACGTAGTCAAAGCAAGGCAAAACAGACAGGATTTGGGTAAGCCAGAAGCTGTGTCTGTGAGAAGGTGTGATTTCAGATGTGGCATCTTGACTCTGTCTCACTCCTAAATGTGCTCTTTTACTTACTGTCCCTGACAACATAGCCTGACACCAGTCCCCATTGCCCTTGAGACCAAATCTAAACTCCTTGACCCGGCTCACATGGCTTTTTACAATCTGGCTTCTGCTGCTCCAGCCTCGTTTCTCAGCCAGCCTGACTACACCCCAATAGAGAGTAATCACGTGGCAGGGTTTGGCTACAAGCCTTTGTATCTTCCCCACCCTTCTCCCTGCTTACCTAACCTTACCTCCCGCCCCTGTACCTGGCCAACTTCTTCTCCTTCAGGTCTCCGATGAGCTTTCTCTTTCTTCCCTGCCAACCCCAGATTGAGTTAGGTGATCCAGGTGCACCTCCTGAGCCCACTGTACACACCCAGTGACACACTTGATCACACTGTACCTGACCTGCACTCCCAGCCCCGACGACTTAAATTCCACAAAAGCAAGGACTGTGGCTGATTTACTACTGCATCCCCTGTATCTGGCATAGTGAGCCCCCACTAATACTGGTGGAAAGAGTGAATGAGTAACTGAATGATTACACAAGAAAGAAAGAGAAATTCTTAAGAACCTGAGTCACAGGAAATTAGAGAAATCAGGTTCATAAAATGAATGAATACACAAGAAAAAAATTCTTAATGAATGATTCACACTAAGCCAAATGTAGGATCCTAGCCCTATACTCTCTTTGACTTAAGACTATTCTTTAATGCACAGTATGGACAGCACACGATGCCAGGGAGAGTGGAGAAAACCAGACTCACTTCCCACCAAATAAGCTTGGTTTCCTCAGAGATTAGGTCTTGCATTACTTGCTCTATAAACAAGAGTAATCAACAGAGCACTATTTTTTTTTTTTTTAAGACAAAGTCTCGCTCTGTTGCCCAGGCTAGAGCGCAGTGACGCGATCTTGGCTCACTGCAACCTCCGTCTCCCGGGTTCAAGCAATTATCTGCTTCAGCCTCCCGGGGAGCTGGGATTACAGGTGCACGCCACCACGCCCAGCTAATTTTTGTATTTTTAGTAGAGATGGGGTTTCACCATGTTGGTCAAGCTCATCTTGAACTCCTGACCTTGGGATCTGCCTGCCTCGGCCTCCCAAAGTGCTGGGATTACAGGCATGAGCCACCATGCCCGGCCTCAGAATGCTAATATTAAAAAGCTAGTATTAACAGTGGAATTCAGTATCTGTTGTTTTTAATGAACTTTTTTTAGTGAACATATTTTTAGTGAACTTTCTAATCTTACTAGTTTATGAGATATGTACAGTAAAATAATACAGTGTTTGAGATTTACCTCAGAATTACCAGTTGAAAGGAGAGTGAGGCACAGAGGTAGAGTTGAAACAAAATTAACCAGGAATTGACAGCTTTTGAAGCTGGTTGATGGTCATATGGGGGTTCATTCTATTATTTTCTCTGCTTTGGCGTAAGTTTGAAATTGTTCAAAATAAAATGTTTTAAAAAATAAAAAAAAGTTAGTTAAAATAGTAATGATCATCCTTAAAAAACAAAAAGAAATTGGTGGAAGAAAGTCATTCTCAGCATTGCCACTTGATTCAATGAGTGAAAAAAAAAAAAAATCCAAAACCAGCCATACGTCGTCTGGAGCCAGCTTGGTCTTGGTTAGTTGGAAAACAGGAATGTTCTCCAAGGTTAGTAAACTGTAATGAGTTCCACATAGTTTTCAGGCACCAGAGTTTACAAATCACTGCAGTTTGATTTGTAACTCCATTCACATGGCCACAAGAAATACAGCCTGTGCCGATTTTCCCCATTATTTGCTTAGCCAAACAATACTTTTCCACAACACAGCCCTGCAATCTCAAACACCACCCAGGGACGCCATTTTACGACCCTTGGCACCACATGTCCCCTCCGCCGTGTTTTCACAACTGCAACGTTCCTCCTTTTAAAGTTGGCAGAAATCAGCAGCCCTGCGTTTCTTGTTATTACTCCTAACGTTTGTTGCTTCCAATGGGGAACGTTTTCTTCTCCGAGAGGCTTTCACCTCCGCCAGGCCTGTGCCTCTGCGGCCCAAGCGCTCTTCCCTTCCAGCCCTTTCCCCTTTCTCTCCACAACCCTTGCCGGCTCGGCTCCCACGGAGCCCACGCGGCCTTTCCTGCCCTGGCAGCGCGCGTTTTTCAGCCCCTTCCATCAGGTCTGGCCGAGCTGGCCGCCGCGTTCCTTCCCACGGCCTGGCGGGGGCCTGCGGTTCCACCAGGCAAGGGGGCCCCGAGACAGGGCCTGGGCCTTGCTTGCTGCCCTTTGACTGGACCCCCTCATGAGAAAAATTCCCTGGCTAGGGTTCCTCTTGTGCTGGGTGGAATCCAGGCCTTCCTCAGCTTTTCGTCTCCTCTGATCTTGGTGGAGGCCGCCTGAAGAGTCCAGTTCTCCCCACTGTCTCTCCCGCCCGGACGGCCAGGCGGCTTCTAGGTTACTCGCGGGCCAGCTCTGCTAGTGCCTGCTTCACATCTCCCTCCTGCTCTGCTCTTTGCAGCTTTTTTCTATTTTAACTACGTTGGAAGTGAAGATGCTTCATTGTATCCACACCCGAGGTTGTTTTTTATTCTTGGTTTTTGTATCCTAAAAACCATTTAAATGACACTTCTCTCCTATTTTTAGAAAGGTCTATAAACACTGCACTTCCAGGATTGTTCCTTTTTCTCCTTAAATCCTGTGCCTTAGCACTTGCAGTCTTCTAAGAGTTGCTTTTATAGAAATTTTTGTTGGCTGGCTTGGAATACTTTCTATTGCTGTGCATTTTTTGAGCTCACCATGAGCACACTGAATTTCCTCATCAACCCCGAGAAAAAGTTAACACAAAGTGAGACTTAATTTTTAAAAAGAAATGGAGACAAAGAAGTCGATTCACCTAGATTACAGCTAGTAACTAGCCAAACCCCATTCTCATTCCACACTCCTCAGTCCTGATTCCTTTACACGTTCACTGCGTATAGGTTTATTAATCACTCATTCTGTGCAAGCGTACATCCAAGTCTAGACCTGAAAATGAGAGTTTATCTAAAAATTTTAAAACAAGATTTTTAAAAGAACAAAATACCTACTTTTCCTCTCTTAGTAAAGTGACAGGATCACTGATACTGACTTACTTCGGTATAGGTGCTTGGATTTCATTGTAAAATTCTCACTCCCCGAATATATGGCAGAAATAAAACTCTAGACCATAAGCTTTCATTCGATATTGGTAATTCTTTTCATTCCGATTGTTGTAAGGGAGGCCCCTCTAGGACCAGACAGACTGTGCACAGATCCCCCAATGCTGCTTAACTAGTTGGGCAAGTTAATCAGCTTTTCAAGCCTATTTCTTCATCTTTAAAATGAAGATAATGGGTTTGTTACATATATAAAGTACTAAGGATGGTACAAGGCATCTGGAAAGCACTTAATATAGCTCCCTTTTCTTCCCCTGTCAACTGGAAATTTATCATGTTATTAAGAGTGAAGAGTAAAATGTTTTAATAATAGGCAAACAAATCTCATTCTTTTTCATCCTGTATCAAATTGTCCTGGAAACATTAGAAGTAAGTGACTAAGCATAGTTTAGTTTCAAGCCTACTGTTTGATTGATGTGTCAGTGAGAAATGAATGACTAGGTGGCATGCAGTGAAAGAATCCCAAAAAGGTTGTAATCCACACCCTAGATAATCACGGGCAATTCATGGAAAGTTGGATAAAACACTAGCTCAAAAATATTTATTGAATTTTAGAAAATAACCCTACCATATGTACTTGCTTTCCTCTTTGCCCTTACTGCCTTCAGAGTAAGGTAACATGAATTTTTAAAAATGATTTTAAAACATGAGTTTTAAAATTATCTTTAAAAGATTTTTGTTGAAACAAAAATTCACTTGCCTTTCTTTTGGGGGAGAGAGGAAAGTAGCTTTCCTACTTGTTTGTTTGTTGTATTTTAAGAGGGGTGGAATTATTGATTTATCATTACACCTGCCCCACTTCAACCTAAGATTAGAAAATGTATAATTTCAAGATCTTCAGAGCAACAGAATGATGTTATTCCAAATCAGAGAGAGATTTGTTAGGAGATCAGCAAAAGCTTTTCGTTAAAAAATGGAGCCATTTGCCTGCCCACACTGTTAATGAAAGTAAAATGTACCTTTTGGTACAGGAACTGATTTCTAGTGTGTAAAATCTATTCTATTCTCTGATATGGAATGTTTGCATGTCATTAGCCAGCCCTCTGTGTTTTCACAGTATAGATATGACCACCTTCTATTAACTGAGCATATACTAATGTGTATAGGTTCAGCCTTTATTAATGGGATAAATGATAGATGCAAAACACTTTTAACTGCAGCACACCATACAAATGTTCATTCCAAAATTGGGAAAAGCATATTATGGATTCTTGTTTTTAAGCGTAGTTACTCATGTTCCTGAACAGGTCATATTTTGGGGGTGGCCAAATATTTTTTTGTAATGATGCCTGGCTGTTAAAAATGCTTTTTGCTGAGACCTAAGAAACTGTAGTGTCTATTGTTATTGGAAAACATATTCACCTAGATGAGTGGTATTTTAAATTATTCTTTTTTTATCATTAAATGTAGGTGTCAACATATAGACTTTGCCTTATTTTTAGAAAGTTTGGGATTCATGGGTGACAAAAACTCAGAAAACGATTTCTTAAAAACAAAATTGCTTTTTTAGTAGTATCTGTTTCAAAGACACTTTGGAGCAATAACATTTTTTAAGTAGCAGAGAAGCTTGTTTTAAGTAACACGGGGAAAGATGTGACCTTCCATTACAGTGACAGCACTTAGCCATAATCACCACGTCAGGAACATTTTCTTTGCAGGTGAAAGACAGTGAATAAAAGAATTTATTTGACAAAGCCTAGGACTATTTTGAATGGTCTCATCCTGAGATATTTATCAAGCAGGGACCAACACTTTGCAGACAATCGTGATTTTTCCCTACTGCCATCTTCAAAAGTGCTACCTTTGACAGTGATAAAAGTCACCTCTTAGTCTCAGTGGCTGAACAATTGATCTAATTGTCTTCACTGTTCCCTCTTTTCTATCACAGAATCGGAAGACTTTTTGATGGTACAGAGCCCATTGTTTTGGACAGTCTCAAACAGCACTATTTCATTGACAGAGATGGACAGATGTTCAGATATATCTTGAATTTTCTACGAACATCCAAACTCCTCATTCCTGATGATTTCAAGGTGAGGGATCCATGTTAAATCACCAATAGCATAAATATGTGATTTTTTTATGTGCTCCAAAAACATATTTCTAGTTCTACATTATTAACATACACCATCTCGAAAGGTGCCAGAGTTCTCTTTCACATGGTTATGCTGTATTCATGAAATAGTGGATATGGTCATTAAACTTCTACATGACTAAAATAGGATCGCTTTGCATTTAAAGAATTGAATTATAATTCCCTTGAACAAACTGAAAAGGAGTTGATTAAATTCAAAGCTCATTTCTGATATGTCTTAGAGAGCTAGAGAATAAAAGAAAACCTTCTTAGCTTAATGAAGACTTCCCCTCCCCGCTCCCAGAAATCGAAAGCATACATGAACAGTAAAATTTTAGAATTGTTCCCTTTACAGTTAGTAACAAGTGTTAAGGTTAGTCACGCTGAGATAGCCCACGTTGTGCTGGTAACTCTAGGCAATGGAGTCAGACAAGGAGAACAAATAGAAAGTGTTAATATTAGAAGGGAATTCACGAAAATGTAATTTTTGCAGCTGATAATGTTTCTTCAAATGGATGATTCTAAAGAGCTAACTTAATGCTATTGGAACTTATAAAGAACTCATTAAAGCAGCTCAATTCAGGATCAGTATACAGTTTTTTTTTTTTTTTTTTTTTTTGAGACGGAGTTTCGCTCTTGTATCCCAGGTTGGAGTGCAGAGGCGTGATCTTGGCTCACCGCAACCTCTGCCTCCTGGGTTCAAGCAATTCTCCTGCCTCAGCCTCCTGAGTAGCTGGGATTACAGGTGCCCACAACCACGCCAGGCTAATTTTTCATATTTTTAGTAGAGATGGGGTTTCGCCATGTTGGGCAGGCTGGTCTCAAACTCCATACCTCAGGTGATCCGCCTGCCTCAGCCTCCCAACATGCTGGGATTACAAGCATGAGCCACTGTGCCCGGCCAGTCAATAGCCTTTTTAGAGAATAGCAAGAGCCAATTGTAAACTATCATAGAAAAATATACAGCAAAAATTATAACACCTAGGAATAAACCTAACAAGAGACAAGCAAAGGCTGATTAAGAAAACCACAAATCTCTCCATACAACTGTAAAACAGTTGAATAAATGAAGAAACATTCTAGGTTCCTGGATGGGAAACCTCAATATTGTTAAGATGTCAGTTATCCTCAAATTATTCTGTATAGTCAGGACAAACCCACTTAAGTAATAGATTTTTCAAAATGAAATTTGAACCATTTATAAAGTTTGTGTAGAATAAAAAAAAGTGTAAGGATAGCTAAAAAAAAAAAAGTATTTCTGGTCATAGTAATGGTGATAAAGGTGGGTAATGTGGATGTGTCCTACCAATGTCAAAACAGACTTTTGAGCTATATTAATTTAAAGGTGCTGACAGCACTGAAATATACAAATCAATGGAGAAGAGTAGGGTCCAGAGATAGATGTACAGGTACACAGGAATTGGATGTACTGTAAAGGTGGCATTTCACATCAGTGGGAAAACAAAGCAGTAGTCAGTAATAGGCGCTGAGACGATCAGCACTGAGACATTTGAGGGAATTGTAAAGTCAGAGCCCTGTCCTACATCATAAATTCACAAAATTTCAAAAATAAATACAAAAACAAAGGCAATAAAAGTATTAGGAAAAAATACAAAGAAATTTCTTTTTTTTTTTTTTGAGACGGAGTCTCGCTCTGTCGCCCAGGCTGGAGTGCAGTGGCCGGATCTCAGCTCACTGCAAGCTCCGCCTCCCGGGTTCACGCCATTCTCCTGCCTCAGCCTCCCGAGTAGCTGGGACTACAGGCGCCCGCCACCTCGCCCGGCTAGTTTTTGTATTTTTTAGTAGAGACAGGGTTTCACCGTGTTAGCCAGGATGGTCTCGATCTCCTGACCTCGTGATCCGCCCGTCTCAGCCTCCCAAAGTGCTGGGATTACAGGCTTGAGCCACCGCGCCCGGCTCTGAAATTTCTAAAAGTATAATTTTGAGGCAGAAAGGGCCTGTCTAAATGAGACTTCCTACCCAGAAGCTATCCTTTAAAAAAAAAATAGTTGAGTTAAAGACATCATATACAAATAAAAGATAAGTGTCAGACCATAAGAAATATTTGCAACAAAAGATGAATACCTGTCCTAAAAGATCTATCTTAAAAATCTGTAAGAAACATACAAACAACCCAGTGGGAAAAATTTTTTAGCTATGAACAAAATTTTCCCAAAGAAAAAAACAGAAATTGGCATTAAACATTTGAAAAGGCATTCCGTCTCTTTTGTATCAAAGAAACAAAAATAAAATGAGATACTCCCTTTTATCCATGAGATTGGCAAAATTTTAAAAGATGTATAATATACAGTGTTAGGGAACATACAGTGTGGTTGGAAGTAAAAATCATTAAACATTTTTGGAGGACAATTCAGCAGTAAATATTAAAGTTTCAAATATACATACTCTTTGATCTGCTAGAAATAGTCACATAAATATGTAAAGATATTTATATGTAGGCTGTTTATTATAGTCATGTTTATAATAGCAAAAACTGGACTTTCTAAAAAAGAAAGTTCAGCAGTGGCAAATGGTTACAAATATTATAGACTATCCATACTATGGACTAGTTTGAAAGATGTGTTAGATCTGTATCTGTTGATATGTGCGGGGGAAATCCCATAATTCCATGATTCAGTGAAAATATTAAGTTGCAGAACCATATGTATAGTATGTTTCTATTTATGTAAAAGATCAGGTATGTATGCATATATAAATGCATAGAAAAAGATCCAGAAGGGTAGATCCCAAGTTCATGAGAAGCTCAGGGGCCCCTTATTTATCTTCTCCTTCAGGATTTTAAACAGTGGGGCACATGCCAAGGATTATTAGCCAAATGGAAAAGAGAGCACAGAGGAGTTGCATCATGTGCACATTTATTTTACATGGAAACAACTATATGCAATTGGCAAGAAAATAGAGAGAGTGTAATAACTGCAGCCAGTGAATGAGCTTCCCTCA
The DNA here is from genome assembly GCF_003255815.1 of Theropithecus gelada. Taxonomy (NCBI): domain Eukaryota; kingdom Metazoa; phylum Chordata; class Mammalia; order Primates; family Cercopithecidae; genus Theropithecus; species Theropithecus gelada. The sequence continues at coordinate 18,533,754 of NC_037686.1, read as the reverse complement.
GCCCTGGAATGAGCCTGAGGAAGGCACAGGAGCCCACTGCTTCCAGCCAAGGGCAGTTCCCAAGGCCCCCTCAATGGCGTGCATCTCACTGCACTGAGCTTGATTCCAGGGTTTGAAGACATGCGGGCTTGGTTTGTGCAACATGGCTCCTAAGCAAAAGCCGCTTCATCAGTAGTGATCTCTTCCAGCTCAGGAAAGGAAGCATATTGAGGAGCGATTTCTTTTTTATTATTATTATTGTTGTTGTTATTATTTTATTTCAAGTTCTGGGATGCGTGTGCAGGACGTGCAGGTTTGTTACATAGGTAAACATATGTCATGGTGGTTTGCTGCACCTGTCAACCCATCACCTAGGTATTAAGCCCCGCATGCATTAGTTATGTATCCTGATGCTTTCCCTCCTCCTACCCCTACAGGCCCCATTGTGTGTTGTTCCCCTCCCTGTGTCCTTGTGTTCTCATTGTTCAGCTCCCACTTATAAGTGAGAACATGCAGTTTTTGGTTTTCTGTGCCTGTGTTAGTTTGCTGAGGATAATGGCTTCTAGCTTCATCCATATCCCTGCAAAGGACATGATCTCGTTCCTTTTTATGGCTGCATGGTATTCCAAGGAGCAGTTTCTAATATGGTACCTTCCTAGAGGCTGTTCAAGGATAATTTTCAACGTAGTGTATACAGTTTTTTCTTGGCATGACAACTTTTGAACCTCTTTCCTGCCTTTTTCTCCGTGCTACTTTATTAATTTGAGCAAAAATTTTATCCAGGGCTCTCAGATCATAGCTGAATTAGACAACACTCTGCAGGCCCAAGGCCAAAGTGCAGTCTCTACCTCCAGCCCTCAGTCTGCACCTGGGGTCACACACTCTCAGACATGATCAAGGGAACTGACTGGGTTTAGACAGCAGCCCCACGTCTTCGAGGCCACGGCTGATGAATAGCATAGTTGAAGAGAGCAGGCCAGCATCCCACAGCAGCTGCAGGTGAAACAGAGAGACCTAGGGAGAGAATGAGGTCTGTTCTCAAAAGCAGGTGCTTGCTGCACGTGGAGACAGGAAGAGGAGTCAGGAAGCTGGGTCCCTGCTCAGGGCACAGATTCCAGCAGTGATCGGCCACTAGTCCAACCTGGCCCCACCAATGTCAGGCGCTCCCCAGTCAGCTCTGGACCCTTTCCCACTTTGGGGAGCAAGTAAGCTCTTGTAGAGAGAAGGGCCAAAGCATGATGTGGAGAGGTGGGGGAATGACTTCTTACTCTCTCATCTTTTCCTAGAGGAAAGGCAGTGGAATTGGAAAGGGGTAAGGGAGAATATTTCACTTTTAGTTCCATATGCTTTGGTATGAATTTTATCATTAGTTTTTAAAATGAGCAGGCATTCACATAGGACTTAGGTCATTAAAATAAAACAATAAAATAACAATTTTAAAATAAAGTTGTCAAAAAAGAAGTCAAGTAGTCACAGCTACAGACATGTATACTAGTAAGGAAAAACTGCCATAGGATTTCATATTTTTTGCTAAGTTATATATAGCCTGGACTTCATCAGGAGAAGGTTTGGTTAGTACAGATATGAAAATCACCTCATGTTTAGCTGATCGCATTTCCAAATACTGACCCAGAATCCCTGCCTGGATAGTTCATTCGCTCTTTAAACTTTACATGCCCAAAAATGAGCTCCCTCTGCCTGCCTCCCCCTCTGCCACCACCACCACCAAGAACAAAATCTGCTCCTCTTCCTTTGTATCCTATCTCGGTAAAAGATGCCAGATCCACCTACTTGCTCAAGGAAGGAACCTGCAGTCCTTCTGGACTTTTTCCTCTTCTTCGCCTCCCACACGTGATCTGTCAGTGCGTCCGTCATCTTAACCTCCTGGACGCATCGCGAATCAGTCCACTGCCCTCATCCTACCTCCCTAGCCCAAGGCCCAGCAGCTCTCTGGACTCCTTGGAATGGCTTCATAATTGGAGCCCACTCTCCCACTCTTAACCCCTTCTTGACTCATTCTCTGCATGGAAACTGAGACACTTTTTTAAAATGCAACTTTTAATTTTGACATCATTATAGATTTGCATGCAGTTGTAAGAAATAATAGAGATGCGGTGTTACCCAGCTCCCCCCAGTAATAACATCTTGCAAAATACTATCACAACCAGGATGTTGACACTGATACAGTCAAGGTTCGGAACAGTTCCATCACCACAAGGATCCTTCCTCTAGTCCTTTGACAGTTACACCCACCTCTCTCTCTCTCTCCCTGCCACTATCTCCTACCCCATCCCTGACCATGTGACACTTTTTGAAAAGGATACTGTATCAGGAGTTGCTCCTGCTTGAAACTCTGCAGGGACTTTCTCTTGTTCCTGAAACTGTGGAATGAAGAAGATAGACTTCGTCTCAAAAAAAAAAAAAAAAAAAAAAAAAGAAGAATTAAAGTTAGTTTGACTCAGAAGTCTTACTAAGGTCCTACACAGGATTTCAGCCCACAGCTTGTATACAGGCGGTGGAGGTTCAGTACATGGAAAATCACATGATGCTTGCTCAGATGCCACAAGCAGAATACATCGAGTTTTGGGTGTAAGAGTACAGCGTGTTATAGATTACAGAAGCGTCCTCACCAACCTGTCAGACGTTATCTCATATGGAAGAAAAGGCAAGGACTAGGGTCATGTATCTCTTAAGGAATGTAGTGACTCAGGCAGGAGACCTGGGGGGGCCGTATGCTCGGCTCTGTTGTGTCTTCAAGGCATTTTCCTGGAGAGCTGCACGTCCTCCCAGAGTCAGAGGGTCAAGCAGAAATGAGCAGCCACGGCTTCTTCCATTCATTCCTCTGTCTCACAGAGCAAAGCACCACATCCCTGTCAGAGCCCACAAGGCCCAGAAGGCTCTAGCCTCTGCCCACCTCACCCACTCTCACCCTCCACATGTCCCTACAGGACTTCTCTCTGTCCCTCAGACACACCCTCCTCTTGCCCCCTGACAAACGCCCCTCTGTGCGCCTACACAGCCATTCCCCTGGCCTTTACTAGAATTCAGGACTCATCTTTTTCACCACATCCCCCAGCAAACCTACCTAGGCCCAGTGTAGCTTAGGCTCACCTGTACCCCCGATTCTCCATGCACACGCAGTGCGTCTATCACTCACTGTGCAGCACCATCTGGCCGGCTGTGAGGTAGGGATGCTTCCGGCCACGAGAGTGGGAACAGCCAATGAACAGCAGCTTACACTATTGGAGATTCATTTTTCTCACGTGAGAAGTCAGAGGCCTGTGGATGTTGGCAGAGGTATCTGCCCAGCAATGTTATCGAGGACCAGGAGGCTTTCTGTCTTTTCGTTTTGCCATCCTCAGTGTTGACATTCTGGCCTCATGCCTGTCACCTCAAGATCATATGGTGACTGCATCACGGCACCAGGCATCGCCATTCCAGGCGTCACATCCTCAGTCAAGGCAGGAAAAAGGGGCAGATAGCTTTTCAACTCACAAGACTCTGTCCTTGTCAGACAATTCCACAGAAGACTTTCCCTTTGTGGCTCATTGGCCAGAATGGAGCCTCCCCTTGGTGGCTGAGAAAGGGATTTTTTTTCCCCGCTTATTTTTAGCCTCTGTAGTAAGAGAAATAGGCAAGGGAGAGAGGTTGAAATGGCTGTTGGGGAAGCTAGCCAGCAGCATCTGTCCCACACGCTCAGCACCTGCCACATATTAAGCATGTAAATATTTGTGGCGTGAGTGAATGAACGCATGGATGGGTAAATAGATGAGTGGAGTGAGGTTCACATTCAAACTAGGCTGTGGCTCCCACCAGTTCATCTGAAACCTGCTGATCTACTTCCTGATGTTTGGACTCTGGATATTTTGTGTATATATCTTCACTTCCTTGCCGCATTTTATAAAGTTCTTGCAGTCAAGGACTTTTTTTTTTCTTTTTTTTTCTTTGAGATGGTCAGTGTTGCAATCTTGGCTCACTGCATCCTCTGCCTCCCAGGTTCAAGCAATTCTCCAGGCAGGGACATTTTTATGTTTTTCCAGAGGACATTGTGTGTTGGGCACATAATCAATGCTTAGTATTAATTCATTGAAATACAGCAAAAAAGGGTTAAAAGAGATGCAGGAAACTGCAATCTAAATATGAGTAGGCAATGCACTTCTTTTCAAAGTTATATAGGACTAAGTAGAAAATACAAAACATGTATATAATATCATCATTGTGTGCTGCTTATCAGAATAATATTAATTTATAATTCCCATTATTAAAAAGGATGCAGGCTGCAGGGAATCACAAACGAATATATTGGGAATTACAGTTAGAAATGATAATAGCCATTCATTTTTAGTTGCAGTATGTTCCAGAAACTGAGCCAGGTATTTTAGGCATGTAGTTTGGTTTAACGCTCAGCACATAAACCTACATAGCAGTCGTTATTTCTCCTCCAAGAGCATTCAGGTTAGATGCTGGGGAGGGAAAAACTTCCACACGGAGTTCAGCTGTGGCCGGTTTCCTTAAGGACTCACCCGCCCACCTGCCGAGGATTGGCACAGCTGCTTCTCTGCACCTTTTGCGTGCTTCCTGAGGATTCCAGAGCCTTTAAAGACCTGCTATTTATCAATCCTAAGTACCAAACACACCCTTTAATTGGCTAAGGATTTAGCTGTAACCCACGCTTGAGGAAAAACAAACAAAAGCATGTCAAATGAAACTCACGTATCCCAGGGCCTTAAAACATTTCCCAGAGAACCTCTGGGTGACAGGCTGTAAATTACAGTACCGGGTGTTCTGGAACCTGGGAGGGTCAGCGGAAGCTGAAGGGGTCCTTCCGCTCTGGTGGCTGGTGATGGAACTGCATCAGCAGGAGCAGTGCAGTTTACAGGAGTCACAAATACAGGTACACAGAGGAGCTTTGAGTCTGCGCGTCCCGAACAGTACTATTGGTGCTTTCTTCCTCGTCAGAGTTTTCTCTTTTACCTGGGAGGGACATGGTTTTTGGGGTCTTTTGGTTTCTTTGAGGTCTTGCTCTGTCGCCCAGGCTGGAGTGCAGTGGCGCGATCTCGGCTCACTGCAACCTCTGCCTCCCGGGTTCAAGCAGTTCTCTTTCCTCAGCCTCCCAAGTAGCTGGAACTACAGGCGTGTGCCACCACACTCGGCTAATTTTTACATTTTTAATACAGATGGGGTTTCACCATGTTGGCCAGGCTGGCCTCAAACTCCTGACCTCAAGTGATCTGGCTGCTTCAGCCTCCCAAAGTGCTGGGATTATAGGTGTGAGCTACCACGCCCGACTGGGACATGGTTTTTTGCGTGAGGAGAGAATCTCTTTCACTAAGTTTGCTGGGGAGAATGTTTATTGATTGCCTGCTTCTCTCCCTAGCCATTTAATACTGCGTGAGCAAGTGCATGCAATCCTGAAAAAAACAAGATCCTCCACTCCTAAAATCTCATTCTGCAAATGTGCTGTCCAAGCTGGATACCCATTTCATCTTTGAGATAATTTCATATTTTAGAACACCATTTCAGTGGCAGCCGCTTGTGTCCTGGCTTCCATGGAAAGCTGTTGAGATCTGTTCTCTGCATAAGTGATTGCAGAACTTTTCTGCAGTGTTTTATTATGGATATGACTGCCCCTCTTCCCTTAATTTTCCCCTCCCTCCAGTTTTACTGATTTGCTCATTTTTGCTTTATGCCCTGCACATGCACATGTACGCATGCATATTCACACATGCACATATGTGGTTGCAGCTCTCAGCACACCAAGAGTCTAGAGCTTTGGCCCCATTTTTTATGGAGAACCATACAAATCTCTCTCTCTCTCTCTCTCTCTCTAGCCTTGTATCTTTAATGTTGTCTTTGGTAAGTGTCCCCCATGTTGCTCACATCTTTCATGTTCTATCTGTATGAATGTCCACCATTCCTAGACATAGACAAATTTTCTGGCAGGCAGCTCCCAACTTACCTAGCCCTGGATATGTTCAAAAGTCTATTGGGTATTTTTTAAATTAATTAATTAAAAAAAAATTTTTTTTTTTTTTTTGAGACAGAGTCTCGCTCTGTCACCCAGGCTAGAGTGCAATGGCACGATCTCGGCTCACTGCAACCTCCACCTCCTGGGTTCAAGTGATTCTCCTGTCTCAGCCTCCCAAGTAGCTGGGATTACAGGCACCCACCACCATGCCCAGCTAATTTTTGTATTTTTAGTGGAGATGGGTTTTCACCATATCGATAGGCTGATCTTGAACTTCTGACCTCAGGTGATCCACCCACCTCAGCCTCCCAAAGTGCTAGGATAACAGGCATGAGCCATTGTGCCCAGCCTTAAAAAATTTTTTTGAGACAGGGTCTTGTGCTGTCACCCAGGGTGGAATGCAGTGGTGCAATCATAGCTCACTGCAGTCTCAGCCTCCCAGGCTCAAGCAGTCCTCCCGACTCAGTGCCCCCGAAGTAGCTGGGGCTGCAGGCTTGCACCACCACACTCAGCTAAGTGTTTTTTTTTTTTTTAATTTATTTTTTATTATTATTATACTTTAAGTTCTAGGGTACATGTGCATAACGTGCAGGTTTGTTACATATGTATACTTGTGCCATGTTGGTGTGCTGCACCCATCAACTCGTCAGCACCCATCAACTCATCATTTACATCAGGTATAACTCCCAATGCAATCCCTCCCCCCTCCCCCCTCCCCATGATAGGCCCCGGTGTGTGATGTTCCCCTTCCCGAGTCCAGGTGATCTCATTGTTCAGTTCCCACCTATGAGTGAGAACATGCGGTGTTTGGTTTTCTGTTTTTGTGATAGTTTGCTAAGAATGATGGTTTCCAGCTGCATCCATGTCCCTACAAAGGACACAAACTCATCCTTTTTTATGGCTGCATAGTATTCCATGGTGTATATGTGCCACATTTTCTTAATCCAGTGTGTCACTGATGGACATTTGGGTTGATTCCAAGTCTTTGCTATTGTGAATAGTGCCGCAATAAACATATGTGTGCATGTGTCTTTATAGCAGCATGATTTATAATCCTTTGGGTATATACCCAGTAATGGGATGGCTGGGTCATATGGTACATCTAGTTCTAGATCCTTGAGGAATCGCCATACTGTTTTCCATAATGGTTGAACTAGTTTACAATCCCACCAACAGTGTAAAAGTGTTCCTATTTCTCCACATCCTCTCCAGCACCTGTTGTTTCCTGACTTTTTAATGATCGCCATTCTAACTGGTGTGAGATGGTATCTCATTGTGGTTTTGATTTGCATTTCTCTGATGGCCAGTGATGATGAGCATTTTTTCATGTGTCTGTTGGCTGTATGAATGTCTTCTTTTGAGAAATGTCTCATATCCTTTGCCCACTTTTTGATGGGGTTGTTTTTTTCTTGTAAATTTGTTTGAGTTCTTTGTAGGTTCTGGATATTAGCCCTTTGTCAGATGAGTAGATTGCAAAAATTTTCTCCCATTCTGTAGGTTGCCTGTTCACTCTGATGGTAGTTTCTTTTGCTGTGCAGAAGCTCTTTAGTTTAATGAGATCCCATTTGTCAATTTTGGCTTTTGCTGCCGTTGCTTTTGGTGTTTTAGACATGAAGTCTTTGCCCATGCCTATGTCCTGAATGGTACTACCTAGGTTTTCCTCTAGGATTTTTATGGTATTAGGTCTAACATTTAAGTCTCTAATCCATCTTGAATTAATTTTCGTATAAGGAGTAAGGAAAGGATCCAGTTTCAGCTTTCTACTTATGGCTAGCCAATTTTCCCAGCACCATTTATTAAATAGGGAATCCTTTCCCCATTTCTTGTTTCTCTCAGGTTTGTCAAAGATCAGATGGCTGTAGATGTGTGGTATTATTTCTGAGGACTCTGTTCTGTTCCATTGGTCTATATCTCTGTTTTGGTACCAGTACCATGCTGTTTTGGTTACTGTAGCCTTGTAGTATAGTTTGAAGTCAGGTAGCGTGATGCCTCCAGCTTTGTTCTTTTGATTTAGGATTGTCTTGGAGATGCGTCAGCTAAGTTTTCATTTTTTGTAGAGACAGAGTCTCACTATGCTGCCATAGGTTGATCTCAAACTCCTGGGCTCAAGCAATCCTCCTGCCTCAGCCTCCCAGGTGTGAGCCACCACCACATCCAACCTCTATTGTTTATTTTTAATAACGTTTTAATATTATAGAAGAAGTACATGTACATTGTAGAAAATTTAAAAATATAAACAAACCAAAAGAAAAAAAAAAACTATACCATATGTTCCCACCACTCAGCTTGCCAATGGTAAAACATTAGTGAGTAGCCTTCTGGATCTTTTCCTGTGCTTATTTTGGACAATAACCTTTACCTTTCCATTTTCAAAAAAAAAAAAAACAATTATTTCCTCTAAGTCCGCAATTATATTCGAGTTTCCCTGCTTGACCCCACAATGCCTTTTACAACTTGCTGGAGACTGGGCCTTGTCGTGTGTAGTTTAGCTCATGAATCTATCCCCTGATTTCCTGTAAACTGGAAGTCATCTCTAAAGACATGATGGGTTTAAGTTAGACATGTTGGGGAGAATACATCACAGTGATGCTGTTTGCTTCATGTTACATCACAGTAGCAAAGGCATGTGGTTGAGCCACCATTAATGATGCTAGGAATGAACTGATCATTGGATCAAGGTGAGTTGCATGCTCCTTAGGCTGCAATAAAAACGATCTCTGTCAAGCTCAGAGTAACATTTGGGGCCAAACAATTCTTTGTGATGGGGGTGTCCTGTGCAATGTAGGGTTTTCAGCAGCATCCCTCCCTACCCATCAAATTCCACTAGCACCCGCTTCCTGGTTGCAACAACCAAGAGTGTCTCCAGACCTTGCTAAATGCCCTCTAGTGTCAATATTACTCCCGCTCGAGAACCAGTCGCCAGCTTAAGGAAAAGTTAAAGGGAGTATTGACAGGAAGCGCTTACTAGTTTATCTCATAGAATTAGTGGAAGCTTTCTCTCAGGGGTGGAAACACCAGGACCGCCCTGAGGACTTCAATTGCAGGAGCTGCCATTAACATGTGCCAGTCTCAGCAAGCCCAGGGCCTCTTTTCCCTCCCTTGATCCTACAGAGACACCATCTGATTGGCTCGGCTTGGCTCCGATGCCTGCCCTTTAGCCAATGTGACAGCACACACATTGCTTCTAGGTCCTCATTCCTGTGGGTAGAACTTTCTCAGAGAAGGCAGAGTGGCAACCTGGGTAGGCCCCCACTCACTGGAGTTTCTTCACCGGTACTTGCGGGAGTGCCCACTCAGGACATGCCCCAGACCACGGCCTCAGCTGCCGCCACCGAGGCTGTATCTGTGGTCTGTTGACTGGCACTGTCTAGTACTGCCCATGCCCTCTTTTCTCCTCCCAAGGATATTTTCCCGGACGCAGGACTGGGAGGATGGGAGAGCAGCCAGCCGCAGCCCCGGCACCATCTCCGATGGTGTCTCTGGTCCCCACCCTCAGCACGGTCTAGACATCAGGCCTAGCTCCTGTGGTGTGGCGTCCTCGTGACTTACCAAGCCAGGGTGTTGTTTCAGAATGCTGGTGGGCCTGCCTTCCGTCCCGCCATCAGCACCCTGGCACGACCACCTGTGTGTGCTTCTGTCTGTAAGATGGGGAGTGGAGACAGTGACAGGGCATAGACGGGACACTGCTGCTGCTTCCATTTCTTTCAGTAGCCATCAAGACTAATCCTAGTCTGGGTATCCTTGACCCAGGAAACAAGAGTAGTCAGGAGAAGCTGGGAGTCAGTGCCCCTGGATGGGGAGGGGACTGCCTGGTGAGAAGTATCAAGTAGTGGCAGGAGAAAAGGGGCACATGGGCCAGTCCCTCCAGGCTTTGAAGAAAAGAAAGAATGGGCCAGGCATGGTGGCTCACACCTGTAATCCCAGCATTATGGGAGGCTGAGGTGAGCAGATCGCCTGAAGTCAGGAGTTCAAGACCAGCCTGGCCAACATCGCAAAACCCTGTCTCTACTAAAAATACAAAAATTAGCCGGGCCTCGTGGCGGGCGCCTGTAATCCCAGCTACTCTGGAGGCTGAGGCAGGAGAATCTCTTGAACCTGGGAGGCAGAGGTTGCAGTGAGCCAAGATCATGCCATTGCACTCCAGCCTGGGCAACGAAAGAGAAACTCCATAAAAAAAAAGAAAGAAAGAAAGAAATTATTCCAGCTCAAAGGAGTATGACAAGCCAGGGCAATGAAGAGCTTTAGTACCCCAAACACCGAAAACACTGCAGTGGCCACTCCCCCAACCTCCCGTCCCTGACAAGAAGAACAAAATCTTTACAACCAAAGGAAAGTAAGTGCTGCAGAGATCTGTCTTTTCTTGTGATGACCACTACTTGGATGCTGTTTTGGAAATGGAAAAGGTAAAATCGTCTCATTTTCTTGGCACCCCTGCTTTGTTGGTGGTACCCCTGATACATAGGTGCCCTGCCTGCTAGGGAACCACCCACTGCCGAGGGTCGGAAGAGCAGGATCCCACTGCCCTGAGCCTGGGGATGGGGAGAGCGAGAGCCCCTGGGAGGTATTAGAGACATTCCCCAGAGAAAAATCCTTTTTGTGCTCACGGTGCCTTCCATGGCATCTGGCACCTACACAGGTTTTCAGATGAAATAGGTGAACAGTTGAGTTGCCTTTTGAGTGTTAAGGACCTGTCAGCTACTGAGTAAAACCTCAGGTACATTCAGAAAATAAGCCTTTGAACTGTTTTGCGGAACCATTGACTGTGAGGGGAAGTTTGCCCCAGTCCTCAGAACCTGTGAATACGATGCTTGACATGGCAAAGAGGACTTTGCAGATGTGATTAAGTTAAGGGTCTTGAGATGGGGGGATTAGCCTGGATAATCCAGGCGGGCTCTGTATAATCACAGGGGTCCTTATTTGAGGGAGGCAGGAGGGCCGGGGTTAGAGAAGATGGGATGAGGGAAGTGATGTGCTTGCTGGCCATGGGCCAAGGAATTCTCGCAGCCTCTGGATGCTGGAAAAGATGAGGAAGTGGATTTGTCCCCACAGCCTCCAGAAGGCAGGCATCCCTGCTGGCACCATGACTTCGGCCCAGTGAGATCCATTTCCGACTTCTGACCTGGAGAACTGTAAGGGGATACATTTGTGTTGTTGTAAGCCACCAAAGTTGGGGTGGTTCCTCACAGCAGCAGTAGGAACCTGTGACACTGAATGTATCGTTTTCCTCCCTCTAGGGAGGTTGTTTTCTGAACTCCAATTATTTAATCAAGAAAGAAGTTTCAAAACCCGGCCTGTTTGCGTTTTGGAGTCCACCACCCGTGTCTGTTTTCTGGTCCCATGTACCTGTCCTCAGAATCTTAGGGAAGCTCATATGTAAAATGACTGTAAATCTTAAATTATTTAAAAGTATGTATTCAGGCCGGGCATGGTGGCTCATGCCTGTAATCCCAGCATTTCAGGAGGCCAAGGTAGGCGGATCACCTGAGGTCAGAAGTTTGAGACCAGACTGGCCAACATGGCGAAACCCTGTCTCTACTAAAAATACAAAAAATTAGCCGGGCGTAGTGGCAGGCGCCTGTAATCTCACCTACTCGGAAGGCTGAGGATGGAGAATCGCTCGAACCCAGGAGGCAGAGGTTGCAGAGAGCCGAGATCATGCCACTGTACTCCAGCCTGGACGACAAGAGCGAAACGCCATCTCAAAAAAAAGAAAACAATATTCTAAGATTTTGAAATGATTTAAACATGATAATAGGTCTGTGAGTAACTGGTTTCCCTTTAACTGTATATGGGGCTAAGCAAGAAATACGGATGGTGCTTTTTTTTTTTTTTTTTTGATGGGTCTTTCTTGGTCTCCTAGGCTGGAGTGCAGTGATGCAAACATAGCTCACTGCAGCCTCAACTTCGCTGGGACCACAGGCCCAGGCCACCACACCCAGCTGATATTTTCACTTTTTGTAGAAACGGGGTCTCCCTTTGTTGCCCAGGCTGGTCTGGAACTCCTGGCCTCAAGTAATCCTCCTGCCTCCGCCTTCCAAAGTGCTGGAATTACAGGTGTGAGCACTGTGCCTGGCCAGATGGTGCTTTCTTAATCACAGAAGATAAAATGGATATGGGACCAGGGCAGAAGAGTGACAGCAGCTAGCACACTCTTGAGTTGCTTTGCTGAAAGCTCATTGCTCAGAAGGGAGGAAAAGTGGATGTTGTGAATTCATTTCCTTCAGAAACACAGGTGCTGAACCTGCTGCTGCCACATAAACCCCTGCCTATTTTCACCAAGAACCTTGGAAACAAGAGACCAGTCATCTCAAGTTTATAAAAGCCCCAGAAAGGACATTGCCAGATTAGAACAAAGGCTTAAGGAAAGATTTCTGAAGATTCAGAGGCCTGAAGGAAATAAGCACAAGGCCAGAGAACCTAACAAAAACACACTAAACTTTAAAAACCATGGTACTTAGAGAGTCAAGTTAAATGATCCCGTTTAAGGAAGGAAAGGAGGTTTCTAAAGACAGCAGCCAGCGGGACTGACTCTGCTTTGCAGGTTCATTTCTGATGAGCTGAAACTGTGAGCGGGTGTTAGGCAGGATAGAAAGACAGACACAAAGGAGCCTGCCAAGAAAATGAATGGCCAGCGTGCACTTCACCGTGTGCAGAAAATGGTAACGCAGCAAGAAGGACCATTTCAGTTCTCCAGCCGGCCAGTGCTTAGAGGCAAGGCAGCATGGTGAGCGGCCCCCGGAGAGAAGCACGAGCACTCGGCTGTTCTCTGTCATCTGCTCCCCATGGCGCAGCAGTGGCTCTACTCTGGAGACCAGATAGAACAACATAGTAAAGGAAAAAATGGAGCCAGGATGGTCAAGAGAGGATAAAAGAACACCTGGTGGCTTAAAGCAGTTCAAGGTTAGGCCCGTGAGACTCTAGCCCAGGGGCAGCACGACCTTCATAGGAGTGCTTCTGAACTCTCGCTTTAATAAACCCTAGCAGGATCCCCGAGTGGTCACTGAGCAGGGCCAACATCGGAAAAGGGCCAGTGTTTCTCGACTTTTCCAAAAGTAGGTAACAAGGAATTGGAGCAACATCATGTTGCGAGCCTCACTGCCCATCCAGGGCCAGACCTCAGAGTGGATTATTAAACAAGTGGTTTGTGACCCTAGAGGGAAGAAAAGATGGTGAGGACTCGGGGTCAGCGTGGGGAGGACTTCTAACCCCAAGTTCTGTTAGCTTCATTCACTTCATTCACTTTGGACACATTGGGAGATCAGGGCTTTGTCCGCCACCACGCCCAGCTAATTTTTGTATTTTTAGTAGAGATGGGGTTTCGTCATGTTGGCCAGGCTGGTCTCAGACTCCTGACCTCAGGTGATCCACCTGCCTTGGCCTCCCAAAGTGCTGGGATTACAGGCGTGAACCACCGCGCCCAGCCGATAAGTGGCATTTTCACTGGAGTCTAGATCCTTCCTTGTGCTAAATTTTGTAATTAAATCTCACAAGAAAATAAAAAGCAATAGCATAAGTTCTCACTTCTCTTTCTTGTGTAACTCTCATTGCCGTTTTAAAATCTTGAGAGCTGTCATCTTGGTAACTAAGTATTTAGGTCAGTATCTTAGAGTTGGTGTGATGCCAAGATGACACAGGCCTGGAGTGGGGATCCCAGGTAGAACCAGGAGGAACCTGCAGTGGCTTCCCCACTCCTACCCCTCAGGCTGGGCTAGGGGCCCTGGTTCTGCCCTGTCTTAAGAGTGGCCACACCTCAGCCTAGTTTTCAACTCCTTAAAGCAAAACAGTATCTCCTCTGGGTCAGGAGGCTAAGCAGGTAGAAACATGTGCAAGGAAGATTTTCAGAGCAATGGGCTCCTTTCCTGCAAGGAACCAAGACTCCTGTGGTAAGGGGGTTGCCAGGAAAAGGACAGAATAAAGCAGCAGCCCATTCCACTGAGATGAGTGTCGTCATCAGCATCGTCTACTGGGTCCGAGTTTCTTTATATGGAAAGTGGATTACCCACCTCAAGGCCGCCAAGTACTCTCATCTCTCCATGCTGTTTTCTCTGGAAGTGTTGAATAATGCCCCTACTGCTGCTACTGCTATTGCTTGATTTGTAAGAGAAGAAGCGAAGTGCAAAATGAAAATAATTATCCCATGGTCATCTTCTGCTTCTCATGCTCTAACCCACCTGGACATCAGAGGCCTCTTTGAGGCACTCGGACCACATGTTTGCAACACTGGCTGTCGTGCAGGCACCGGGCATCCCCTGCCAGCTCTTGCCCATGGACGGAAGGCACAAATGCCTGTGTCAGCTGATTAAAATGTTCTCAGTCAACGTGTCTAGACAAGTATCCACTTATCTTACACCCAGAAATGATTGTGGCCATAGCTACGTTTAGCCATAACATTGACCTGCTTGTTAACATTGTTCCTGAGTTGCTGCCTCCCCCTCATTCTCTTTTGTCTTCCCATTCAGTGGCTTACGTGTGTGTTTTAATACCTGTTTTGTTAGATTTTTGTTTCAATTCAATAGATTATTTTGAGGCTGGAGGAAAGGAAACCATGCCAAAAGACCAGGTGTTCATGCTTTCAGAAATGCAGAAATGGACAGGTTTTCTTTACTGCACATCTTGCAGGAGTCAAGGCCTAATGTTGTTTATGTCTCTGACTCTGTGATGGCAGCTCCAACAGGTGGCACAGGGCGGTACACTAGCCTTCCAGATCTCCACCAGCCTCCCCCGAACCATCACAGATCAACACCCAAGTTCAAGTAAAAGCCACATGCCCCCCCTCCAGGTGCCCATCCCCGCCTATCTCTAGCCTCATATCTCTGTCCCACACACTCCTGTAGCCACCAAAGGTGACCCGGAGCTTCTGATGAAGGGTACCTGTTGGCAAGGTTGTGCCTCCCCTTGGTCAATGTATGCGTTCCATCCAAGAGGACAGAAATTGGGTTCTCACTGACACAATCAAACTTGAAATACCCAGAGACATTTTTTCTACTAAAAGAAACAAGTCTTGGGTGAATCTTTTCACATCTCACTTTTCTCATCTGCAAATGGGAATAATAATGGTTCCTAATTCACTGGGCAATGATGAGGGTTACAGGATTTAAATCATGTAAAAAGGCCTGACCAGCCCTCATCTGCTTAGCTCCTTTTATCCTCACTGAATGAATGAATGCAAATTGAGCCTCTATGAACCTGTCGCAAATGAAAAATGCACATGCAGATTTGATTATTGACGTAACAAGAGGTGGAAAAAATCACCTCTTAGATGTGGACATGTTCAGTACTTTATGTTTGCAGTTTGCACTGTGAAATACTTTTTTTTTTTTTTTCTCCAGGACTACACTTTGTTATATGAAGAGGCAAAATATTTTCAGCTTCAGCCCATGTTGTTGGAGATGGAAAGATGGAAACAGGACAGAGAAACTGGTCGCTTTTCAAGGCCCTGTGAGTGCCTCGTCGTGCGTGTGGCCCCAGACCTCGGAGAAAGGATCACACTAAGCGGTGACAAATCCTTGATAGAAGAAGTATTTCCAGAAATCGGCGACGTGATGTGTAACTCTGTCAATGCAGGCTGGAATCACGACTCGACCCACGTCATCAGGTTTCCACTAAATGGCTATTGTCACCTCAACTCAGTCCAGGTATAGCATTGTTACACACTGTGTGGCATCAAATGTCACTCTTACCGTTGTCACTTAACCTTGCCCTCACATAGTGCCTTTCCTCCAAAAAGCTGAGAAACTCACTCAGTGACACTTCTGTTGGGTAGGTGAATTATCACCCTCTACAGCAGTCATTCCGTAAGTCTTGTGATTATGCCAGGTGCTGGGATGAGCACTGGAGATACAGAAGGGACAGATATAGAACACAACAGCTGAGCATGGTGGCACACGCGTGTAGTCCCAGCCACTCCAGAGGCTAAGGCAGGAGGATCACTTGAGCCCAGCAGTTCAGGTTCAGTGAGACAAACAGAGAACAAGATGGACAGCTCTGTGTTCATGGAACTGCATTGTGGGAGTGGAGTGGGAGGCAAACAGTCAACATAAATATATTGCCCAGGAGGTGGTAAGTGGATTTCTGGGGTAGAGTATGCTGGGCATATTGAGGACTATCTGGAAAGCCAGTTTGGCTTGAAGAAAGTGAATCAGGGAGAGAAAGTGCCCAGACAGGAGGGAAGATCAGGGACAGATCATGGAGAATCTTGTTAGGGGGTGGCAAGTGCCCTAGGATTGTTTATTTTGGCACCTTTTGGTTTTGGTTCATTTGTGTATGTGAGCCAAATGGAAATCCATTGGAGGGTTTTGAGCAGAAGGGAGAACTGACAGAACTCGTATTTTAAAGTGAACACTGTGACAGCAGCTAGAGAACAGGAGAAGCGAGGAGACCGGGCAGCAAGCTGTGGTACAAGCAGTTGAGAAGTGTCCAGTTCTGAGTGTCTGGAGGGTAGAGCTAATAAGGTTTTCTGACGATGGCTGTGGGTTGTGAGACAGAAGCCCGGGATGACTAAGATTTTTGACAGAGGAACTGGGTGAGTGGAACTGCCATTTCTTGAGATGGAGAAGTCTAGGGGAGCAGGAGATGTGGGGGTGGAATTCAGAACTCAGAGGCTAACATGTGCTGAGCACTGACTCTCTGCCCTACCCTGGGCCAGGGCCTGAACATGCGTTGTCTTCTTACAACCCTAACAGGTAAGCACTGTTAATCCTCTCTGTCTTTCTGATGAGAAGGCAGAGGCGCACCTGGGTCTCGATTCCAGCTCCGTGTGACACAAAACCGTTTGAAGTCAATGGAGTGAGGGTTCTAGTTTTTTCCCTCTTTTTAACTGGAATGGGCCCATGAAGTTGTTCAGTATTTAGTCAGCAGAACCCTTCCCAAAGCACAGAGACTCGAAGCACCCACTCTTCCGTGCTGCCTCTTAAGGATTGTTCTATGACTATTTATAACTCTTTAAATGTATGAACAGATGTCTGAGAACAGAAGAGCAGAAAATTCTGGCAGAAAATGTTCCCTAAGCATGCTAGCGGAAGGCACATGCTCCCAGGCGGCGGGGCGGCCGCTGGGTCGCTGGGTTCCGGAGGACGGCATTCGCGTTCTCACCTGTGTGGAGAGCGCCCCCTGGAGGTGTGTGGCGCTCCCGCATGGCCCTGCACAGCGTTCCTGAGACGGTCTCAGCAGTTTAAACCTCTTTAAAGCCCAGAAAGCCGGTCCCCTTCCACACAACAGCCTGCCCTGGCTGCCACTGGAGCAGACAGAGGGGCAGAACCATTCAGAGCCAGGACAGGAAGGCCTCGGCCACACCCTGGGGCCAGTGAATAATGATCGTCAATTCATATGCTTGACAGTTTCCCACGTCAGATGTGGAAATTTTCATCTGGATTAACGTGATCGTATGACACAGCCATGACCTACCCTTGCTTCCTGCTCCACTGACCAAGAAATAGTCACCAGCCTGTGGGCACGCAGAGACTCTGGGATAAGGCTTATGACACCCTATACCTCACTAAGTTGTTATATGATCACTCAGTTTAAGGAACTTTGCTGTGAACGTGTTGTTTCCAAAGTAATGGCTCCATCAGCTGTTTGCATTACACTGAAATAAGCTTTTGACCACATCCAAGGTAACATTGGATCACATTGAATAATTATCACATGATGCCTATCGAACTCCGAAGAAGAGCTTAGAGATTTCCTCCTGTTAGCATTTAGTGACCTTAAGACTCAAAGAAAAACGGACATCGGGGTTAGGTTCTCTGCTGTTCACAGCTTCCTCCCCTTTGGATTTCCCCTCCTAATCATGGCAAGGAATGTTTTCCAGGGTCTGGTTTGGCCAAGCAAGCTGGAGTGCCTCTTGCTGAAAGCTGCATTCCTGCCTCTGCTGGGGAATACGTGGAGGGAGCTGTTATTCGTCTTTGTATCTACCTGCCACCAAAGCACGTCTTGATTTTGAAATTAGGGATTGTTTTCTTCCTGTCCTTATGCTGACGGGTATCATATGCATTGTGAATTTACCTACAGAAATAGCGCACTGCTGGGTAGAATGTTAATTTTGTTCTCATAAGGACTTTGTGTGTTTTTTTAATTTGCCAGCACTTGAGGTTTTAATTTTTAGAAAACACACTCTCTTGCTTTCCAGTCTCATCTAGTAAGCTGTTTTGCAACACAGCAGACTATATTCTATATTGAAGTAGGCAACTAAAAAATAATTTTTTTAAAAGTAAGGATTCACGTTACATTGACTACATTTCACTTCCTTCCAATAGAAGTTTTTTTGAGGTGGGCGTTTTTTTGTTTTTTATGGTTTTTTTTTTTTTTTTTTAAAGTTATGACTGAATCACTTTGCTTTCAAGGTGGTGTGGAGGTAATTTAATTATATTCAGAACTCTGGCAGGAAATATTTGCAAGTCTAATAATATTTGTTGGATTCCTAAAGAAACAGAATGCTCCAGATCAGTTTCCTGTATTTGTGTCTAAGAGTCACAGGTACTGTTTCCTGCATTTAAGAGTGTCAGACATGTAGTGCCAAACCCGGGAATCTTGCTGGCGTTAGGTATTTGATTTCAAAATTAAGAAACAGATTCTATGGTTTACATTTGTATAAAAAGTTTAGAATATCTTTATTTTTCATACATTTTCTTATATGTAATCATTGTGCTGATTCTTGTCTCCTTGAATGCATGCAGGGAAATACATCTGTTTCAAATGCTACAAACTTGAAAATCTGTAGATAATCCTCTAGTGTCTTCAGTAGTCCCTTTGTTCTGCTATTGAAATTATATCAATCTTCCAGTTTGAAACATATATATTAACTTGGTGTTAGGAAACTCGAACAAAGGCGGAGTTGAGAATACAAATGAATCACTGGCTAAGTAAACTTTGCCATCACTGTCCTTTCCAGACTTATCATCTCATAGGATGTATTTTAGTGATAAATGAGCTTTGAAATGTGAACCCTCATTTTTGACAGAGAGGGCAGCATTGCGTATACAAAAAAAACAGGTTTGAGGCCAAACAGACCTGAGTTGGAAACCCAGTTCCATCACTGACTAGCCATGGGCCTCAGTTTTCTCATCTATAAAATGGGCCTAACACCACCGAGTGTTGTAGCTGGTGTGTGTAAAGCAACCATGTAAAGGCACATTTTAGGCACTAGAAATGCTTACTTCCTCTCTCCTGCCCGTTAATCCAGGATCTTCCTTTGAGAGGAGCAGCTCACAGGGACATGGGTGCTGGATGAGATGAACCAGAGCTGCGCATAATCTCAAACTTTGGGGTGTTTATGTAGCCATAGGATTTACCTCACCCCTAACTGGATGCTTGTCTTGTCCTCGCAGGTCCTTGAGAGGTTGCAGCAAAGAGGATTTGAAATCGTGGGCTCCTGTGGGGGAGGAGTGGACTCGTCCCAGTTCAGCGAATACGTCCTTCGGCGGGAACTGAGGCGGACGCCCCGCGTACCCTCCGTCATCCGGATAAAGCAAGAGCCTCTGGACTAAATGGACATATTTCTTATGCAAAAAGGAAAACACACAAAACCAATAACTCAAACAAACAAAAAAGGGACATTTATGTGCAGTTGGAACAGCAAACCAAGTCCTGGACCTAAAATCGAATAAAAGACACATTTATATCCAATAGAGACCACACCTGTATTCATATGGGAACAATTGGAATAGTGATATCCTCAAGGTGTAAAAAATATATAAATATATATATATATATATATATATATATATATATATATATATATATATATCAAAAGGTAGGAAATGCAAAAAAGAAAAAAAAAAGG
This sequence comes from Theropithecus gelada, assembly GCF_003255815.1. Taxonomy (NCBI): domain Eukaryota; kingdom Metazoa; phylum Chordata; class Mammalia; order Primates; family Cercopithecidae; genus Theropithecus; species Theropithecus gelada. The sequence continues at coordinate 18,514,027 of NC_037686.1, read as the reverse complement.
TGATAGCCGCAGTTGGTGCTGTGATGGCCGTGAAGTGTCCTAGGCCTCCCGAGGTCTCTGACTAATAAACAAGCCATGAGCGGTGAGGACACAGTCTCCTTACAGTTTCCATTGCCAACAGCCATCCATTCTTTCTTTTTCCTTTGTCTTTTTCCTTTTTTTTAAAAAAAAAAAAAAACCAAACACCTTGAATCCAGTTTTTTTGTATATGGAGGTTCCACGTCCCTCTTTAGGCTGGGACCAGGCGGGACTTCAGAAAAACCCTCATGAGCACATTGCAAAGATGTTAGACATGAAATTTTACATGTAGTTTGTACAGAAGTCACACTTTTTTGTCCGCCTCACAGATGTGAACTCTACTTTGTTTTAAAACGGATCAGTTTTGCGAAGGGGCCAGAATTATTCCTTGTTAGAATTGCTCCAGTTCAAGTCTGCTGCTTTCCTACAATTTTTCAAATTTTATAATGTATTAAATACAATAAACTCTGTTTAAAAAAGATGGTCTGTGTGAAACACACATGTGGGGGTGAGGCTGGATTAAAGTGAAATTTTTTCTTTTTGAAATTGTCCGTGTTGAGCATCAAAAAGAGGCTTGAAAGCCGGGGTCAGTTTTGAAGGCAAAACCTACTAAAGGCTAAGGATGTCATCACCTGTTCCAGACAGTGGTCTTCTGACTCAGCAAATGTTATTTCACGTGCTTTGTGATTCTGCATTGGTTAGCAAGGTAAATCTTCCTTCTTACGGACTTTTCGGTTATACCTATTTCAGTTATCTCTGGCTGCAGAGCAAGCCACACCAAAATTTAATGGCTTAAAACATTTTGTTCTGACCTGCAATACTGGCCTTCGCTGGGCTGTGTCTGCTCCACGAGTCTGCTCCATTGCTGCAATCCAGGGGGTCTTATTGGTGTGGAATGTCCTACATGGCTCACCCAGATGGCTGCAAATTCTTGGCTGTTGGCCTCTATGTGGCTTGGGCCCCTCTCAACATGGTAACCGGATTCCAAGAAGAAGGCAGAGAAAGCCACAGTTCTCTAAAAGCCTGGGCCCCGGGCGGCACAGGACACTTCTGCTGCTTCCTGTTGTTGAACAGCCACATGGCCAGCCCAGACTCAAGGAGGGGGAAATAAGAACCTCCTGTTGGGGAAAGTAACAAAGCATTTGTGACCACCTTCAATCTACCATAACACCTGTCCAAAGCATCTTATAAGTAGGGCATTATGGTTTTGCAAAAAGTAGGGAACATCTCAGAGCCAGAACTATCATTTTATTATTAGCCAGAGAAGTAAAAAACCTGAGATTTCAACAGCACTTTAGAATGAAGTCCTCAGGGCCGGGCCCGGTGGCTCAAGCCTGTAATCCCAGCACTTTGGGAGGCCGAGACGGGCGGATCACGAGGTCAGGAGATCGAGACCATCCTGGCTAACACGGTGAAACCCCGTCTCTACTAAAAAGTACAAAAAACTAGCCGGGCGAGGTGGCGGGCGCCTGTAGTACCAGCTACTCGGGAGGCTGAGGCAGGAGAATGGCGTAAACCCAGGAGGCAGAGCTTGCAGTGAGCTGAGATCCGGCCACTGCACTCCAGCCTGAGAGACAGAGCGAGACTCCGTCTCAACAACAACAACAAAAAAAACAAAAAACAGAATGAAGTCCTCAGCTTTTCCAAGGTATTAGTGACCCTGATTCTTCGATCAGCCCTACACCCACCTTTCTTCCCTCCTCTTCCTCATTCCAGACACTCAAAATAAATCTGACATGCTGGTAAGATTGACAGGTAAACGAGAATGTGTTTCTGGTGCAGAAATATTCCTGTGGTGATGGGTTATTTCCATCCTGAACTTACTTTCTTTTTTTAAATTAAAAAGTGTATGCCTGAGGACACTAGTAATGAAAATATCTCTGGCTTCTGAAACTAAAAGTGAGCTGTTAATGGCTCCTATCACTGCCTGAAACACAGGCGGCCCAAACGCTGAATTACTTTAATGATGGCTAGCCAGGTTTCCACATTGCTGCGTAATTTCCCTATTTGAGACTAATACACCACTCTCTCAGATGGGGACAGACAGGGCTGCTCCCACCAGCTGCTCAGTCATCCACATCCCACTGAAAGGAGAATAAAATTGCTGTATGATTTACTAGCAATCCATTCTCGTTAAGCAGAATTTCCTCAAATCAATAATGCAAGGGCCTCACTTTGGGACTCTGCTGGTTATTGTCATCAGTTAATGTTTACCCAGCACTGCTTATGTGCAGTTAGCATTGTCCCAACCAAATACTGCACAGAACGGTGTACATTGGCTACTGGCATCCACTTTGTTCTTTTCTAAGTTCTTCGGTCTATTTATATGACTGCATCCCAGTTGCACATTGTTTCTACAAAAACTCTGATCCAGTTCAATGGAGCAAACAGTTCACTTGTAATGTTCACCTTTTTAGGTCTTGAAACATGTAGATTCCCAGACACCAAAATACTTTAGGAAAGAGCAGGTCAAACAAAATGTCAAAATATAATTGAATCATCTTTTTTCTTTTTTCTTTTTCTTTTTTTTTTTTTGAGACAGAGTCTCACTCTGTCACCCAGGCTGGAGTACAATGGCACAATCTTGGCTCACTGCAACCTCCACCTCTAGGTTCAAGTGATTCTCCCACCTTAGCCTCCCAAGTAGCTGGGATTACAGGCATGTGTTACCACACCCAGCTAATTTTTTTCTTTTTTTTTTTTTTTTTTTGGTAGAGATGGGTTTTGCCATGTTGGCTAGGCTGATCTTAAACTCCTGAACTCAAGTGATCCACCCCCATCGGCCTCCCAAAGTGCTGGGATTACAGGTGTGAATGAATCACAATCTTATTTTTCACTACTGCTTATTATTCAATGTAAAGTTCATGTTCAAACTTCACCAGTGTCCCCAAAATGATCTTAATAGCTGTGCTTTGCACCTAAGGATCTGATCAAGGATTATGCATTGCATTTATTAATAATACCCCCCCACCCCTTGCTTTTCTTTGGGGGGATCTTTCCATGACATCGACTTATTGGAAGAGTCTAGGTCAACTGTTTCGCAGATTTGGATTTGTCTGATTTGTCCCTCATTGGTAGAGTCAGGTTTGTTTGGTTTCAAGAATACTACATAGGCGATAACATGTCCTCAGTGCATCATATCACAAGACTCAGTTTGGCCCATATTATTAATGCCTCTTGGTTGAAGTAACATTCACCAAATTACCCAGTGTAAAGGTAGCTTTTGCTTTTTGTAATTAATGATTACCTATGGGATGACGCTATGAGACTATAAATATCTTGTATCTCTCAACACACTCTCACCAAATGGTTCTGACATCCATTGGTAATCCTTTCCCAAATCAATCATTACCTTGGGAGCACTAAAAGTTTGCTTTTTAAAAAGCCACTGTTGGCCATGCGTGGTGGCTAACGCCTGTAATCCCAGCACTTTGGGAGGCCGAGGTGGGTGGATCATGAGGTCAAGAGATTGAGACTATCCTGGCCAACATGGTGAAACCCCATCTCTACTAAAAATACACAAATTAGTTGGGCATGGTGGCGCATGCCTGTAGTCCCAGCTACTCCAGAGGCTGAGGCAGGAGAATCACTTGAACCCAGGAGGCGGAGGTTGCAGTGAGCCGAGATCACGCCATTGCACTCCAGCCAAGGCGACAGAGCAAGACTGTCTCAAAAAAAGCCACTGTTGCCTGAATCTTTGATAGTTGGAATACTCTCTTTTTTTTTTTTTTTTAGCAAAATAAAAAATCTTTAGTCTAGGGCAGACAAGCTACACTACTTGACCTGCTCTTTTCTAAGAAGTATTTTAGAAAACTAGAATAAGGCAAGCCACTTATAAACTGGTTCCAAATATTAGATGAGTTTCTCCATAATAGTAATAGTCATCCGTTTAGTGTTTGCTGTGTGCCAGACCTGTACTGAGCACTTTACCTGTTAACTCATTCAATCCGTTGACCATACTGGAGGTTGTATTATCCATCCCTATGTCTTGGTTAAAGTAACTAAGACCCTAAGACATCAAATAAAGGATATGATTAAGGCTAATGTTCGATTAAGTTTTATAAGGAGGACCCAAAACAACTATTTAAGAAAAAGTAAGTTTTTATGTGCAATAGGAGGAAGCAGTAGATTATTAATTAATAGCATTTTCTCCTCATAATGGAAATGTACTCCTGTTGTTAAGCATTTTGACCATCTTCTTCAGTATGTTGGGTACTTGGCTTTGCTGATACTAGGGTGACCATGACATGGTTTCTGCTGTGGGTTTCTGGGGAGTGAGAGGAGCAGGGCTCTCTGCACATCTAGCGGTGAATTAAGGTATGTGCATACCTAACTACAGTCCAAGGCACAATGGGATATGTGTCATTTCATAGTTACAAACCAAGGATTCTAGAAATGCCCAATCATATGGGATCATATCTAGTCGAGGATATTAGAAAAACCATCCTTGGGGAGGTGGCGCTTGAAAGATGGGTAGACTTTGCAAGGAAGGAGTATTTGGGGGTGGGGCAGAGGCTCTGAGCTGGAGGAGCACAAGGCAGGGTCAGCACATGGTAAGGGAAGAGGGAAGCATGGGCTAGAAAAGGAAGGTGGAATTGGATTTTGGGAGTGTGAGAGGGGAGCTGATCTTGACTGCCAGACAAGGATTTGGACTTTATTTAGGAACCATTGGAGAATCACAGAAGGTGGGCAGACACTCATTTAGGGAGTCTGTAGGCTTGACTGTCTGGGAACAGTCTGTTGATAGGGGGGGCAGTTAAGTGGCTGTTTTCCCCATTCATCCATTCATGACCTACAAAGCAGGCTAAGACCGGATGACATAAAGACGTATGAGAAAATAAGATATCACCTTTAGAGTTGGGGCGGCAAACTCAGATGCCTCCAAGGGCAGGGCAAGTTACATGAATCAGTAAGAGATAGCCGAACTGGAGTATTCAAAGGAGCAGCCCCTACTCAACCCCAACAGGTTGCAGCTATAGGAGAACAGTGTCCTTGTACTTAAACATCTCATTTTTCTAGAAAACCTGGGAATCCAGACTTTTGTGTGAAATCTCTAGATGTGTAAATATTGGAGCTCTTTTTTTTCCAAATGTACAGCCCAAACAAGACATCTGCAAACTAGGAGTTTGTAACTCTTTGAGAGTTAGGAAATAAAACAATTTTAGACACTCTAGGAAAATTTCATTTGGGTGGGATTGCATGTGAGATCACAAAAACTAAGTTGATCGAGGACATACTTTATAAAAAATCAAAATTGGATGCAAATTTTTAGTTTGATTTGATAATATAAGCTGATCACAAAAACAACACTTATTCACATACACATACACCAGGTCTGAATCATACTTTGAGCTCAACTCTTTCTCCCTTTCCAACCCATGCAAAAAATGCGCTTGCTGGCATTGGCAGCTGCAGTGTGCCCCACTGCAAGATACTAGACAAACGGCATTGCAGTAACTATTAGTAGGAATCTACTGGTAGGAATTACTAATAACATTTGTGACTGACTAATATTCATCTATAGGACTCAAACCCTGAGAATATGCATTGTGTCTGACTTTGTCACTGTCGGGCAGCTTTTATCCATCAAAGTTGATCACGGGTTCTATCAGTGATTTCCAAACTTGCCTGTTCTTAAGACACACAAAAGGCATTTTTTTAAGTGATAATTCCAGCCCATCACCACCCCTGTACCCCATCTCCCCATAGATTTCTGAATTTCACTTTTTTTTTTTTTTTTTTTTTTGAGATGGAATCTTGCTCTGTCACCCAGGCTGGAGTGCAGTGGCGCGATCTCAGCTCACTGCAACCTCCGCCGCCTGGGTTCAAGTGATTCTCCTGCATCAGCCTCCTGAGTAGCTGGGATTACAAGCACAAGCCACAATGCCCAGCTAGTTTTTTGTATTTTTGGTAGGGTTTTTGCCATGTTGGCCAGGCTGCTCTCGAACTCCTGACCTCAAATGATCTGCCCACCACAGCCTCCCAAAGTGCTGGGATTACAGGCGTGAGCCAGCATGCCTGGCCTGAATTCCACTTTCTAAGTGAAAAGCCTGGGACTCCATATTTTAATAATGCCCAATACAGTGACTCTTCAGACAAGTATTTAAAACACTGGATAATGTCATTGTGCTCCCCAGCGTAGCCTCAGAATAGTAAATAAGGGTCTTCTGAGTGTGCTTTTGTGATGTGCCTTTTTATGATTTCACTGATGTAAACAATAGTTGGCATCTCCTATTTTGAAGCTCAGATTGAATTCTTCCAAATGCAGTTAATGGAGGAGGTAGGGGATGTGTGTTGGGGGCGTTGCAGGGAAGTCCTTAAGTGGCATTTAATCCAAGGGCCTTCATCCTTTCCTAATTAGGCAGAAAACTGCCCAATCCAGTGGAAATAGCCCACCAACTACAGAATTCTTACACCTCCTCTTAAAAAGCTGTCAGAGGTTCGAGTGAACAGAAACGAGCACAGGAAGTAATTACCATAGCATCTACCACCTGTAACAATAGCCTACTGTAGGTGTATAGGTCCGTCTTTTCCCTTGTATTTTAATCTAGGTGAGTTTCTCTGAAACTTAATGATTTCAAAACTTCCGAATTTGAAGGGGAATGTAAATCGATAACCCTAACCACTTACCACAAAACTCCCTTGCAAGTGCCGAAACGTTCGCGTCAGAGGGCTCAATCGCTGCATTTCATGTGACTCCAGGTTCATTCTCTCTCCACCTCTCCTTTTCCCCTCATTCGCAGTGTGAATCACACAGTGCTGCACTGCTCCTCCCAATCTGTTTATCAGATTGTGCTTGTCAGAAAAGGGAACAGACAGTACAAGTATTAAATTATGCTGTTGATCAGCAGGACTGAAAAAGCCACAGAAACATGTATTGCGCGTTCCATTCAAACTTTGGAACTTGACTCAGAAAGCCTGTCCCAAAAGCTGAAGGTCAAATCCTTGTCACAGAGGATCACACTTGTTGGAAAAGAAGCAAGATCAGTTGGTTAAATCCAGTTTGAGGAGGCCTTCCAGGATCATCTAAAGGTCTGCAACTTGAGCAATCTGACGCAGCTGGGTTTTTAAGTTAATCAGCAGTAATGGGAAACTGGCTTGGGAAGGGGCAATGGTGGGAGGCAGATGGCTTATGTGCCCCTAAAATTTAAATTTTCATCCATTATTGCTCTTTATTTGAAATTTTAAAAAATTATTTAAGATGTTGTTCTTCTGTAAGTCATATTCTTAAATGTTTGGTCTCTTAAATACATAAATAACAGAAAATTTGAAATTCTAAGTAGAATGCATATTCACGAAAATAATTCAGTTATAGTTCTTAGTTTAAGCATAGTAGATGTGTTTATAAAACAGAATATTGACCTGTATAATCTTTTCCCTACTGCCATTATAATATCAAAATCAGAGTTATTTTCCTCTAGGTAGGGAAGGAGTGGGAGAAAAACTACACGCACACCCCAAATTCTTTCTTCCAATAACTTCCTGCCTCTGTCCAGTCTGCAATAACCCCTCCTCCACCATCCACTCCCCACTTTTCTTCCAAGCAAAGTTAGTCAAGTGATGGCTGGAGATGACTTCTGCACAATCACTAGAAGCCTTCGTGTTAATATGAAAAGCATATAAAGGGAATGGCTTGCCTGGACACTGACAGGGCTGCAGGCCTGCATTGAGGTGGCCTTTCACAGGGCCCACGGAAGAGCCGCAGACAATGCAAGGCCACCAGGTCACTTACTTCTCAAATTCTTACCCCAGGTGTGAATATCTTTTTCTTGCTTGTCACTGCTTTTCTCAGTCTCCTCTCCTCTCCCTGGGAGATCTCAACCATCGATGGCTTTCCTGTCACCTGTGCTGCAGGCAGACCTCTCCCAGAGCTTGGGTGGGGTAGCCAGCCCTGAGGATACAGGACAAATAAGACATGACCTTGCCATTTGACTTTTAGTCAGGCAGGAGGGTAAGCCATGTAAACCCATTGTTTCAATATATTGTGTCATAAGCAATGATAGATGTAGGATCTGCCAAGCATTTCCATTGGACTATCAAGAACAGAGCTTATTTTGGTCACTGGGCCTTTTGTTTCTCCTTTTAGATTTCCTATTTCAGTCCAGGATGCTCCTCTCTGTTCACATCAGGGAGCCATTTCTGCAATCCCCATACTTACATGGTCACCAAGTTCTACAGAAAGTATCATCTAAATATTTCTTCAATCGGTCTTTTCCTTTCCACCCCTACCTCCACTTACCAATGTCATATTATCAATTCCTCCTATATGGACCATTTCCATAGGATCTTAATTGGTTTTCCTGTTGAGAATTGAGATGGTCACCCCTTAAAATCCATCCTCCACATTGCAGCCTGGTTACTCCCCTGTTAAAATCCTGACAGTTTCCTTGTTATTTTTAGAATCATCTTGTCTCCTTAGTGTGGCATCCAAGCCTCCTTGATCTAACTCTACCTACCCCTCAGCCTCACCTGGGGCCACCCCTGGCCTCCTACAAAATACTTTTAGTGTCATATTTGTTTTTTTTTTATTTGCTGTTTTTTGTTTTGTTTTGTTTGTTTTGGAGACAGGGTCTCACTCTGTTGCCCAAGCTGGAGTGCAGCAGTAGCACAAACATGGTTCCCTGCAGCCTTGACCTCCCAGGTTCAAGTGATCTTCACACCACAGCCTCTGAGTAGCTAGGACTTTAGGCAGCTGCCACCACGCTTGGCTAATTTTTTTTTTTTAATTTTGTGTAGAAATGGGGTCTCACTGCTGGGCGCGGTGGCTCATGCCTGTAATTCCAGCACCTTAGGAGGCCAAGGTGGGTGGATCACAAGGTCAAGAGATCGAGACCATCCTGGCCAATATGGTGAAACCCCGTCTCTACTGAAAATACAAAAATTAGCCAGGCGTGGTGGCACATGCCTGTAATCTCAGCTACTCAGGAGGCTGAGGCAGGAGAATCACTTGAACCCAGGAGGCAGAGGTTGCAGTGAGCCAGGATTATACCACTGTACTCCAGCCTGGCAACAAAGCAAGACTCCGTCTCAAAAAAAAAGAAAAAGAGAAATGGGGTCTCACTATGTTGCCCAGGCTGGTCTCAAACTCCTGGATTTAAGCAATCCTCCTGCCTCAGCCTCCCAAAATGCTGGAATTACAGGCATAAGCCACCATGCCCTGTTTGTCATATTGTTCTGAGTCTCCCTGCTTTGTAACACATTTATCCTGTTATTTGTTTAATCATTTGCCACTCATCCTTCAAGACCCTCTTTACCCATCACCACCTTTTCATGTGCTTCTCAGATGGGTGATGCTCTCTATGGTCCTAAAGCACCTGATTTGTACTTTTATTATCATACTTACCACTTAATATTGAAATATCTATATGTATATGTTTACTAATCTAATGGCCATCCTTAAGATCTTCAGTGGAAGAAATCTGACTTATTTATGTCCTAGCACCTAGTAAGTGCTAACTAAATGATTGTCGATGACAGATGAAATTCACAACTGAAGTCTACTATTTGAAGAACTAGGCAGAGTATGGGTTTCATGTTCCTCGCTCCAACACTTAGAGAACTTATTTCTACTCATAAGCACTAAAATAAGAATTAATATAAAGTATAATAACTGACATTAGAGAATCAATTACTAGTAATATTAAATCCCTTAAGCACTTTGGTTCTTTTGATGTTTACTTTGGATTTTGCCTAATCTAAAGTCATTCAGGAGTTCCACATTTGGCCAATATAAAGTAGCAGATTATTCTCCCTCCCGAAACAACCCACAAACTGGGCAGAATATATGAAACAATGATTTTCAAGACATTGAATATGAGGCACAGTGACCCCTGTGAGGTGGAGAGCAAACAAGGTGAGCCCTGTGGTTGCCCTGGCTAACTGCCTTGAGGAAGTTTCCGGGCCATGTTGAGGGAGGGGTAACCCATACAGAAACTAATGCTTTCCCTGAGTTGAAGAGATGGAGATGGTAGCATAGGGAAACAAAGGCAAGTAGAATTCACAGGGCAGAGCAATGGAGAAGGGAGAGATACATGGAGAAAGAGAAGACTGAAGAACAGAAGAGACTCTTCAGCTGAGTACTGATCAGTGCATGTGTTGGAAGAAGTCACCCAAGCCTAGGGGAAAAGCTACGTAGAAGAATGAGAGAAAGCAATCCCCATAGCCCACCCAGGACCAGAAATAGTTCCTGCTCTCAGCAGACAGAGTGGAAAGCCTCATAATGAATGGGGCATTGGTTAGAATACTCAGAATGCCGGAGTGCTGGAGGGAAATGAGCCCTAGACTAAACACAGCTCGGATCTTACCTAACAAAGCTTAAAAGCAAATCCCAAAAAGGATCAAAGTGTTTCCAAGTAACTCTACTTCATTCTAAAACAAAGTCAAAAAATATTGATAGAGATACACAAATATTCAGCACCCAATAAGGTAAAATTCACAACTGGCCTCTAATTTTCAAAATTACCAGGCATTCAAAGAAGCAGGAAAATATAACTCATAGTAAAAAATAAAATAAAATAAATAAATCTAAATCAACCCAGAGGCCAACACAGGTGGCTCATGCCTGTAATTCCAGCCCTTTGAGAGGCCAAGGTGGGTGAATCACTTGAGGCCAGGAGTTCAAGATCAGCCTGGCCAACATGGTAAAACTCCATCTCTACTAAAAATACAAAAAATTAGCTGGACATGATGGTGTATATCTGTAATCCCAGCTACTCGGGAGGCTGAGGCAGGAGAATTGCTTGAACCCAGGAGGAAGAGGTTTCATGAGCTGAGATCGTGCCACTGCACTCCAGCCTGGGCAACAGAGCAAGACTCTGTCTCAAAAAAATAATAAAAATAAAAATAAGGCCGGGCGCAGTGGCTCAAGCCTGTAATCCCAGCACTTTGGGAGGCCGAGACGGGCAGATCACGAGGTCAGGAGATCGAGACCATCCTGGCTGACACGGTGAAACCCCATCTCTACTGAAAAATACAAAAACTAGCCGGGCGAGGTGGCGGGCGCCTGTAGTCCCAGCTACTCAGGAGGCTGAGGCAGGAGAATGGCGGGAACCCGGGAGGCGGAGCTTGCAGTGAGCTGAGATCCAGCCACTGCACTCCAGCCTGGGCAACAGAGCAACACTCCATCTCAAAAAATAAATAAATAAATAAATAAATAAATAAATAAATAAATAAAAATAAACCAACCTAGAAATGATGAGACATTATACAATCAGTAGACAAAAACACTAAAACAGTTAATAAACTTTATTCTATATGTTCAAGGAGCTAAAGACTTAACATGTTAAATGGTGACATGGAAAATATAAAGAAGAACAAAATCAAATTTCTAGAAATAAAAATTATGATGTCTGAAACACTCACCTGATGAGATTAGCAGCAGATTACAAAAAATTAGTGAACTTGAAGATAATATTAAATAGCAATAGAAATTGCCTAAGATGAAACACAGTCTTGTCTTTAAAACTCTGAAACAAAATGAACAGAGCATATTGAACTGTGGAGTAACTTCAAGCAGCCTAAAAATACACATGTAATTGCAGTCTCCCTCAAGGGGTCAAGGGGGGAAACAGAAAAATACTTGAAGAAATATGGCTATTTTCCAAATTTGACAACATCTACAGTATAAACTCATAGATCCAAGAACCTTAATGAACTCTGCAAAAGTAGCGTAAAGAAAAACACACCAAGACACATCATAAACAAATTGCTTAAAACCGATGATAAGGAAAAAATCTTAAAAGCAGCTAGTGGGGGAGGGAGAAGATACTTTATGGACAAAGGTGGAAAGATAAGGATGATGGCAGATTTCTTATCAGAAACATGCAAGCCAGAGACATTGGAACAACAAAGTAAAATTATCTTTCAAAAACAATGGTAAAATAAAACTTTTTCAGGAAGACAAAATCTAACAGAATATATCACCAGCAGCTTCCTCTATAAAAAATGCTAAAGGAAGTCCTTCAGGCAGAAAATGATGACAAATGGAAATCAGCTTCTATACAAAGAATGGAGGGCACGAAAAATGATAACTATGTGGGTAAACATAAAGGGCTTTATTCTTTATTGTTAATATTTTTATAAAGATAACTATTTAAAGAAAAAATAATAACACATCATGAGTTTATAGCTTATGTAGAAGTAACATTCGTAACAACAATATTGGAAGGGAGAAATGAAATTATAAGATTCTTACATGTTAAGTGATATCAAATCATTTGACAAATGACTGTAATAAGTTAAAGATAATACTATAAACCTTGCAACTACTAAAATAATGCAACAGAAGCCAATAAAGTGAAATTATTTTTTAAAGTACTCATTTTATCCAAAAGAAGGCAGAAAAAGAAGAAAAACAAAACAAAATACAGATGGGAAAAGTAAAAATTAGCAAGAGGATATAGTTAAACAAAACCATACCAATAACCACATTAAATGTAAATGGCCTAACACCTCAATTGAGACAAGATCGTCAGACTGGCTAAAAATATGACACCCAACTATATACTGCCTAAAAGAAATCAATTTCCAATTTTTTAAAAAATAGGTTAAAAGTAAGAGCATAGAAAAACATATCCCAAACTAACACTAATCTAAAGAAAGCTGGAGTTGCTATATTAATATCAGGCAAAGTGGACGTCAGAGCAAAGAGTATTATCAGAAATAAAGAGATCATTTCATACGATAAAGGGGTCAACAAGACATACTTTTAGCCCTTTCATTTCACATAATAACAGGACTTTAGAATACAGAAACTAATCATGGATGTAAATTACAGGTAAATATAGGCAAATCACATGTATAATCAGAGATCTGAACACTACTCTGTCAAGAAGTGATAGGAAAAATAGACAGAAATTCGGTAAAAATACAGATTTGAACAACTCTAAAAACATAAAACAAATCTCAATGGATTTAAATGAAGTTATACAAAAGAAATTCTCTAACCACAATGGAATTAAAGAACTCTGGAAAATCCACAAATATTTGAAAATTAAATATTATGTTTTTAAGTAGCCCATCGAAGAAGAAATCAAAGGGCAATTAGAAAGTATTCGAACTGAATGAAAATGCAAATATAAGATACCAAAATGTGTGGAATTCTGCTCAAGCAGTACTTAGGGGGAAATTTATAGCACTAAACATCTACATGAGGAAAGAAGAAAACTTTCAAATCAACAACCTTAAGACACTAGAGAAAGAAGAACAAAGAAAATCCAAAGTAAGCAAAAGAACAAAAATAATAAAGATCAGAATAGAAATCAACAGAATAGAAAAAGAAAAAATAATAGAGAAAACCAATAAAATGAAAAGCTGGGTTATTGAGAAAATTAATTATATTGATAAACCTCTAACCAAACTGGGGAGAAAAGCAAGAGAACACAGATAGTCAATATCAGGAATAAGTAAATTACAGGAGTCCAAATTCTAACCCAGATCTGGCCAGCTATCAAGTCCACACCAAGTTGACTCCTGGGAGCTGAATGAGGCACACCAGATGGACAATCGCGTTGGGCTTATATAAGGTTTTCCTTGATCCATAAATGGGTCTCTAACAAGCTGAATAACCTTCCAGATTGCACGTTGACCACCCAAACACTTTCCGGCAGCACTTACTCATAAAGAATTTTATATTTTGTTGCTCTTAGGTGAACTGTAGTAAATTTGTAATGAATTAGAAAGGCAAACATTACTTTTTTATTTGGTAAATTATCTGACTTTTCAACATTAAAGTATTTTTTAAAATAGATTCTTAAATTCTGTACTTCCTTCAAACAAAAAGCATTTGCCAGAAAAACAAAAGTCATGGCTCGTGTTTCAAAGATGTTTTATGCCTGGCTGCATGCTTGAATCCTGACTATATCCAAGTTTTGGATAGGGCTGCCTCCTGGATAAACACTGGGAAGTCACGACAGGGTTAATCAGAGTGATGGGACAGGATGCAGAAAAGAACCTTCAACAGGCTGATCTCTGCCTCTGCCTTTCTAGTCTGAATGCAGCTGATAAATGAGTTCATCTACCACACAAAATAGCCTTTGTTTCATTCTGTAGCTTTCTGGCTTTCCACTGCTAGGAAAAGAAAAGAGGCAGTATGGTTTGCCTCAACTTGCCTACTTACCACTGGAGCTTTTCATTTTTAGACTTACTATACAGTAAAACTATTTCCTGAAATTTGCCTCTATTTCAGTGTTAACCATTTCCCCCCAGCTTTCATTTTAAAATATTCAAACCTGCAGAAAAGTTGAAACAACAGTACAAATAACGCCATGCACTCTTCACTTAGATTCATCAGTTGTTAACGTTCACCACGTCTGCTCTCTCCCAGTCCCTGCCTACCGTTTTTGCTGAGCTATTGGAAAGTAAATTGCAAGCAGTGCGGCAATCACTCCTAAGTACTTCAGCACAAAATCGCCTACGAACAAGAACATGCTTCTACTTAACTCTCAATGTGATCACACACACATACACACACACACACACACACACACACACACAGTCAATATTCAAATTTCCCCAATTGTCCCAATAATTTTTTTTTTTTTTTGAGACGGACTCTGGCTCTGTCACCCAGGTTGGAGTGCAGCCCCGCGATCTTGGCTCACTGCAACCTCCGTCTCCCAGGTTCAAAGGATTCTAACCCCCTCAGCCTCCCGAGTGGCTAGGACTACAGGCACCCACCATTACACCCAGCTAATTTTTGTATTTTTAGTAGAAACGGGATTTCGCCATGTTGGCCAGGCTGGTCTCAAACTCCTGACCTCCAGGGATGCGCCCGCCTCAGCCTCCCAGTGCTGGGATTACAGGTGTGAGCCCAATATTTTTTTTAAAAGCTGTTTTGTTTTGTTTGCTGACTCGACCTAGTCCAGGATCACACGTTGCATTTAGTTGTTATATTGCCGAGCGCTTTTTAGCACACATTAAACGTGTGTCTGATTTCCCACTCCCGCTGATTAAGAAATCGCAGATAAATGAAAGCTTGATTCTGCAATTAATCCAGAAGTTACAACTCTCGAAGTACAGCCCTGAGTATCAGAACATACTGTTCCACACGGCGGAAGTGGCTACTTCATTAAATTATCCTGTTGCATAAATGACATAACTCATTCAGAAATGGTGCAGGGCATACAGGCAGGAAAAATGTTAACTGCTCACCACCTCTCATCGTCTGTAGTCAGGGACACAGAGAGTTTGCAGCAGAGACTGACATTCTGACCTCGTCAAAGTCACAGACGCTAGGAGCTAGGCATCTTTCAAGGTAGTCCTTCTCCCTCCCACGGAAGGAATCACCTCTATGGCATCCCACGGGAGTCCCTGCCACGGTCTTCCAGCTTCTCCTTCAATGCTTTTCATGCATAGCCTGGAACTCAGAATGCCTGGGTTCCAGCTTAGCTCTGCTCCTTGAGCTATGTGACATTGAGTGGGTCACTTAAACACTCTTTATCAGCCCAGCTTCTTTAGCTAATGCGAGCACACTGCCATCCGCCTCAAATGCACCTGAAGACTGTTGTGGGGAACAAACAAGAAAGAATGTGGGAAGCACCACCCTTCACCAGGTCAGCCATCACTACCTTGACAAGGAGCTTGCTATTGTCACGCCGGGTGCCTCTGCTGCCCGAACAGCTCTTCCTCTGGGTCCACTGTCCTCCACTAAGGGAGAAAGGCATTTATTTAATCAGTCCTTACTGCTTTCTTCACCAGATTAAGCAGCCCCATTTTCTTCAACTAAAATGCCCTTAATCTGGACACTGTACTCAACTTAGTTCAGCCTAAGACGCAGACACCACCTGGACCTTGAGTTTGATCAAGCCAGATATCCCCCATGCCTTGAGCAACTGATCATTTATAACCAAAGAAAGAACTGGCCCTTATTCCCCATGAAATTTCACAGAATTGGTGTTTTGGATGCTTTGGGGTTCTTCCATCTGTCGTCCAGGAAGCTATTCACTCCTTCAAGTCTTGAGTCGTCTGACAATTCTCTGAGCATGGCTTGTCCAACTTCACCCGAGTCACAGATATCATTGTTGACCTGAAGTACACCATCAAAGTTCTCCCTCCAGGGTGATGCCAGCCTCTTCACCAGCATTACTTGGGTACGGGTGTTCCCAACAGCTGTGAACCCACAGGAATAGGCTATCATTCATTCATTCATTCGTCCATTCATTCATTCACGCATTCAGAGCTGCTGAGCACCTACTGTGAGCCAGCCCTGCACTTGGCACTAGCCCCCACCAAGACAAAGAGGAGGAAGCTGGCACACTTACGGCTTTTCCACCCAGATCCCTGCATTACAAATCCCTGCATCTATCCCTTTAGTACGTCCATCAAGAAGGAAATGACTTCTTTGGAAGGACCTGGGCATCTGCTTTCTTTGATATGCTATTCATAAACTTTCAGCGCACAATTTATCAAGAAACTTGGGTGTCAGCTTAGATACCACCACATCTAAGAACAGTTTCCTATCCCCTGCCCAAGTTTCTGAACAGAACACACACACACACACACACACACACACCCTTGCCTCCACTGCACCATAGTTTGAGAAGTTACAATTACCCAGGACACCGCCACCTTCACTGATCGGCCCAGAGGGAATACCTGTGTCAACCAGGTCTCTTACCTGCAAATATATAATTGAGTCCAGGAGGCTCATCTCTGTCTGGCTGCGCTGTTGAAAAGAGGAACTATCAGCCTTGGCTCTGTGGGCTGCCAAGTTCACAGGCAAGAGAAAATTCAGAGGCAGGTGTACAGCAGAAGCAGCAACAACAGCAGTTGATTTCCTGGTTCCGGTTGACTCCTGAGGCCTGGTGGGTCCCTGCTGTCCCTTCTGTGAGACAGCTGTGTACTGTCAGAGTAAGCTCCACTTCCTTTAAGCTGCATAAATTGGTATATGTTATTTGCAATTTAAAAATTCCACCCAGCAGGGCACGGTGGTTCATGCCTGTAATCTCAGCACTTTGGGAGGCCCAGGTGGATGGATCGCTTAAGTCCAGGAGTTCGAGAGCAGCCTGGCCAAC
Source organism: Theropithecus gelada (assembly GCF_003255815.1). Taxonomy (NCBI): domain Eukaryota; kingdom Metazoa; phylum Chordata; class Mammalia; order Primates; family Cercopithecidae; genus Theropithecus; species Theropithecus gelada. The sequence goes on along the minus strand of NC_037686.1, from coordinate 18,496,997 downwards.
ATGTCAAAACCCATCTCTAGAAAAACTACAAAAATTAGCCAGGTGTGCTGGCGCATGCCTGTAATCCCAGCTACTTGGGAGGCTGAGGCACAAGAATCACTTAAACCAGGAGGTAGAGGTTGCAGTGAGCCAAGATCGCACCACTGCACTCCAGCCTGGGTGACAGAGCAAGATTCTGTTTAAAAATAAAAATAAAAATTCCACCTAATACATAATGCATAAAAGGTGCCATTAATAGTTGATTTTAGATGTTTTTGTACCCTTTTAGATAACTAGGAACATTATTGATTTTGTTCCTAGTTATTGATTTTTTATTGTTACTGATATTCCATTGTTACCCTTCCCCACTTTCTCCAGGAAATCTCACTAGTTAACACATCTACAGGTCTGTCCTTATCTGGAAATGTATTTCTTCTAAACCGAGAAGCTCCAATTCAGGTATGCTGCCAGGGGCCAGCGCACACTCCACACCTGTCCTGAGGTCCAGTTCCTTCCACACTTCGTTCCACTCTTTCCAATTTGAAGTCCATTCTCTGAGATGGGGAAGGCAGCAGTGACGTGTGTCTGCCTTGTCTTGGCCACCAGTCACATTACACTGCTCTAAGATGTGGTGCCATGGCTACCAGTGTTGGTTCAGATCCCTGTCCCCTGCTTACTGGCTGTGTGACCTTGGGAAAGTTAGGGAACTTCTCTGTCCATCACAGTCCTCATCTAAAAACTAGGAATCACATCAGCGCCTACCTTATAGAGCTCTTGTGAGGATTTGACTAAATGAATTAACACAAGTAGAAGACAGGGCCTGGCTCAATAAATGTTCACTTTTATCTTATTCTTTTCCTATCCTGACTAAAGCTAAAAGAACCCTCTTCTGTGTGTGCAAAGTTCCTAGAAACTTCTGTTTTAGTCTTCTTGTCATTTTTCATGCTGCTTCTTTTTCCTTGGGCTCTTCCTGCTTCCTTGTGAGCAGGAAAATAAAACCAAGGCCAACTACAATTTAATTTAATTTAATTTATTTTTTGAGGCAGAGTCGCACGCTATCGCCCAAGCTGGAGTGCAGTGGCACGATCTCAGCTCACTGCAACCTCTGCCTCCCAAGCTCAAGCAATAGTACTGCCTCAGCCTCCTGAGTAGCTGGGATTACAGGCACACACCCCCATGTCCAGTTAATTTTTATATTTTTAGTAGAGACAGAGTTTCTCCATGTTGGCCAGGCTGCTCTCAAACTACTGAGCTCAAATGATCCACCTGCCTCAGTCTCCCAAAGTGCTAGGATTACAGGTGTGAGCCACTGTGCTCAGCTCCAACTACTATTTGAAAAGGTATAGCCCCGATAAGAAATGTTCACTCCTATAAGGAGTAAGGAAAGCATCCAGTTTCAGCTTTCTACTTATGGCTAGCCAATTTTGCCAGCACCATGTATTAAATAGGGAATCCTTTCCCCATTTCTTGTTTCTGTAAGGTTTGTCAAAGATCAGATGGCTGTAGATGTGTGGTATTATTTCTGAGGGCTCTGTTCTGTTCCATTGGTCTACATCTCTGTTTTGGAACCAGTACCATGCTGTTTTGGTTACTGCAGCCTTGTAGTATAGTTTGAAGTCAGGTAGCATGATGCCTCCAGCTTTGTTGTTTTGGCTTAGGATTGTCTTGGCAATGCAGGCTCTTTTTTGGTTCCATATGAACTTTAAAGCAGTTTTTTCCAATTCTGTGAAGAAAGTCATTGGTAGCTTAATGGGGATGGCATTGAATCTATAAATCTATAAATTACCATGGGCAGTATGGCCATTTTCACAATATTGATTCTTCCTATCCATGAGCATGGTATGTACTTCCATTTGTTTGTGTCCTCTTTTATTTCACTGAGCAGTGGTTTGTAGTTCTCTTTGAAGAGGTCCTTTACATCCCTTGTAAGTTGGATTACTAGGTATTTTATTCTCTTTGAAGCTATTGTGAATGGGAGTGCATTCATGATTTGGCTCTCTGTTTGTCTGTTACTGGTGTATAAGAATGCTTGTGATTTTTGCATATTGATTTTGTATCCTGAGACTTTGCTGAAGTTGCTTATCAGATTAAGATGTTGGGCTGAGACAATGGGGTTTTCTAAATATACAATCATAACCATAAAAACCCTAAAAGAAAACCTAGGTAATACCATTCAGGACATAGGAATGGGCAAGGACTTCATGTCTAAAACACCAAAAGCAACGGCAACAAAAGCCAAAATTGACAAATGGGATCTCATTAAACTAAAGAGCTTCTGCACAGCAAAAGAAACTACCATCAGAGTGAACAGGCAACCTACAGAATGGGAGAAAATTTTTGCAATCTACTCATCTGACAAAGGGCTAATATCCAGAACCTACAAAGAACTCAAATTTACAAGAAAAAAACAAACAACCCCATCAAAAAGTGGGCAAAGGATATGAACAGACACTTCTCAAAAGAAGACATTCATACAGCCAACAGACATATGAAAAAATGCTCATCATCACTCGCCATCAGAGAAATGCAAATCAAAACCACAATGAGATACCATCTCACACCAGTTAGAATGGCGATCATTAAAAAGTCAGGAAACAACAGGTGCTGGAGAGGATGTGGAGAAATAGGGACACTTTTACACTGTTGGTGGGACTGTAAACTAGTTCAACCATTGTGGAAGACAGTGTGGCAATTCCTCAAGGATCTAGAACTAGAAATACCATTTGACCCAGCCATCCCATTACTGGGTATATACACAAAGGATTATAAATCATGCTGCTCTACAGACACATGCACACGTATGTTTATTGTGGCACTATTCACAATAGTAAAGACTTAGAACCAACCCAAATGTCCATCAGTGACAGACTGGATTAAGAAAATGCGGCACATATACACCATGGAATACTATGCAGCCATAAAAAAGGATGAGTTCGTGTCGTTTGTAGGGACATGGATGCAGCTGGAAACCATCATTCTCAGCAAACTATCGCAAGAACAGAAAACCAAACACTGCATGTTCTCACTCATAGATGGGAATTGAACAATGAGATCACTTGGACACAGGAAGGGGAACATCACACACTGGGGCCTATTGTGGGGAGAGGGGAGGGGGGAGGGATAGCATTAGGAGATATACCTAATGTAAACCACAAGTTAATGGGTGCAGCACACCAACATGGCACATGTATACATATGTAACAAACCTGCACATTGTGCACATGTACCCTAGAACTTAAAGTATAAAAAAAAAAAAAAAAAGAAATGTTCACTCCTGGCTTGTCCCACCACACTCTACACAGGGGTACTTGAAACTGCCATTGTCTTTCCAGACAGCTCTTCTCTTCCAGAGGTCACCTTTCCCAGGCAGTGAGGCCTCCCCAGGCTACAAAGATCAGGTAGGCTGCAGCGCCCCGCTAGTTGAAGAAATGAATGTTATCTCCTAGCTACCAGGAGGGCTACCTCAGTGAGGCTTTTCAACTTGGAAGTTCCTTACATTGAAATAGGGAAGCTTCTCATTATGCCCAGCTAATACAGCACTGATGGGCACAGGGTTGAGAAGGCGCCCAAGGGAGGCTCTGAATTCTCCCTGTTGCGCCTCTCAACCCCTCCTTAATTTTCTTCTACTGAAAAAAAAAAAGAAATAAAATGTTCCAAAACTGACTCAGAGAAGCTATAGGTCCTAACTAAAGCAACATTTGCAAAACAACAAACTTACTATTAGCTCCGCCCATCGCACTACCTGACGAGCAGTGCTTAAAATAAGACAGAAGGCAGCAGGGAGGCTCATTCACGCACTGCCCACAGCCAGGAGACAGTGCCCTGCCTTGGAGGGGTGCTCCCAGCAAGGGGAGGCCTGTGGGAAACCACCACAGCAGAGGTGGAGAGGCCCTGACACGGCTGTTCAGCCTGCTCTGGGAACATGAGGCAGGAACAAACCACTAGTTCATCCTGGGGAGGCCAGGGAAGGTCTCACAGAGCTAGGGCAGGAGCAGAATCTTACAGGATGCGCCCACCAGGAAGACAAGAGGAGGAAAGTGGGAAGCAAAGGGTGTTTCAGGCAGGGACAGTAGGCTGTGCAAAGACAGACACCTGAACAGAATGATGCTGAGTATAGGAAGAATAGCCGAGTTCCCTGTGGGGCAGGGGCAGGCAAGGAAAAGAGCAGGGAGACCCAGCATCAGGAGAACTTAGGACGGGGGCCCTCCTGAATGCTGCTTTTCAAGCCCCACAGACTGATTCAGAGTCCTTAGGGTGGGACCCAAGAGTCTACATCCAGGTGGCCCTGAGGACCCAGTGTGGGAAGGGGTCATAGCCAACAAGGAATCACTGGCATTTTCACACAGCAGTGTGATGCAACCAGATTTGCTTTTAAGAAACACTGTATTTGTGGGAAAATGGAGAAGGAAGTGGAGCTTGCAGAGCCTGAAGAAGAGATCAATCAGGAGATGATTCAAGCTGTCCTGTGGAGCCGTGATCAATGAAAGCAATTGGGGGGAGGAGAGGGGAGAATTCATGAGATATTTCCAAGGTACAAACAACAGAACTTGATGAGCAATTACGTGTGGGTGGTGAAGGAGAGAAAACAGTCAAAATGATTCCAAAGTTTCCACCTCAGGCTCCCCAAGGGTTGAGAGCCCTTAAGATAAAGAGGGAATGGAGGGCAAGAGGAAGCTTGCATTTGTCGGGCAGGCAGTGAGAACTCTCCACGGAGTTTAGCTGGGGTGTGCAGCCCACGAGATGGCTGTGGATAACTGCATGTCCAGAGAGGAGAGCAGGAAGCCACAGGCACTGCAGGGAGGAGCGGAGATTAAACATGGGGATTTGGAATAGTAACTGACAAGGAAGGGCTGAGGACGCCCAGGGAGAGTGGACAGAGTGGGCGCGCACCTGGAGATGCCTCCAACAGGAAAGGCATCTTCTGGGTGGAGACCCAGAAGGAACAGCAAAGAAGGAAGAGGAACACCTGCTTAAAATAGTATGGGAAATTGGAAAGGAGGGAGTTTCAAGGAGAGAATGAGAATGTCCAACACCCAAGAAAGGTCAGACAGGGATAGAGCGGAAACACATAGATTAGGTGTGGCAATTCCAAAGCCACTGCCAACCCTAGAGAAGGCGACCGTGGTGTGCTGGGATCTGGAGCCAGACCGCAGCAGGCTGAGAAGTAAATCAAAGCCAGGAGGAGAAGACAGCAATTGCAGGCTCTTCTTTTATTGTGGAGGAAAAGAGACAGGACAGTCACCAGAGGGAATGACAGAGTGAGATATATGGAGCCTTTCCCCTCTTTTAAACTTTTCACTCTATTAAAATAGCATGCCTTAACATGAGTCATTGAATATAATGATTATTTCCTACATTCTATAGATATCCAAAATGATTAGAAATATTTTCTATTCTAGCACTTCCTGATAATGTATTTGCAGAGGGTACAATCTCAGCAAGTTAGGGTGAGAATTTTCTTTTCAGTTTGAGTATTTGAGAATGGCCATATGGATTCATATCATCTCATATCCTTGCAGTAAAAAAACATGAACACCAGGGTTACAAGGGAGTTTGCACGATGTTTGTAAGAAGTGATGTAAGCAATAAGAATGAGGTTAAACTCCATGCTCCTTGGGTAACCCTTGCATCACAAAAGTGTTGGTATTAATAGTGTGTGACCCATTTAATTCTCACAACAGTTCAGTTGTTCTTCCTAAATAATAGCAAACCTTTATAGAGTGCTCATTATATTCCAGGCAATATCCTTAGTGCTTCAATATGTAATCCCACCTGATACTCAGAACCATCTTATGAAAAAGATACTATTATTATCTCATTTTACAATGAGAAAACTGTAATTCAGAGGGCCTAAAGTAACCTGCTCAATATCACATAGCTAGTAAGTAGGGATGAATTTCCAAATGATGCTATTAAATTTAGAAATTAAGGGGAAATGGCCAAATGTAAAAGAAGTTAAAAATACGAAGGGGCCAAAACCAGAAACAACTCAATGTCCTCCAACAAGAGTATCAATAAACAAATTGTAGTTTATTTAAACAACAAAATACAACTCAGAATCAACTACAGATATATGCAGTGACATGAATGAGTCTTAAAAATTATGTTGAAGTATATGAAAAAAAGCTCAACACCACTGATCATTAGAGAAATGGAAATTAAAACCACAATGAGGTACTATCTCACACCAGTCAGAATGGCTATTATTAAAAAGTCAAAAAGTAATAGATGTTGGAGAGGTTGCAGAGAAAAAGGAACACTTACACAATGGTGGTGGGAGTGTAAATTAGCTCAATCATTGTAGAAAACAGTGTGGTGATTCCTCAAGGACCTAAAAACAGAAATACCATTCGATCCAGCAATTCCATTACTGGGTATATATCCAAAGGTGTATATAAATTGTTCTATCAGAAAGGCACGCTGGGTGTGGTGGCTTACACCTGTAATCCCAACACTTTGGGAGGCTGAGGTGGGTGGGTGGATCAGCCTGACCAAACCAGTCTGGCCAACATGGTGAAACCCTGTCTCTACTAAAAACACAAACATTAGCCAGGCGTGGTGGTGCATGCCTGTAGTCCCAGCTACTCGGGAGGCTGAGCGGGGAGAATCGCTTGAACCTGGGAGGCGGAGGTTGCAGTGAGCGAAGATTGTGCCACTGCACACTCCAGCCTGGGTGAGAGAGCAAGAGGCCATCTCAAAAAAAAAAAAGAGAAAAAGAAAAGAAAAGAAAAAGAAAGAAGGAAGGAAGGAAGGAAGGAAGGAAGGAAGGAAGGAAGGGCACATGCACAAATATGTTTATTGCAGCACTATTCATGATAGCAAAGAGATGAAATCAACCTAAATGTCCATCAATGACAATTAGGATAAAGAAAACGTGGTACACAGACGCCATGAAATACTATGCAGCCATAAAAAAGAACAAGATCATGTCCTTTGAAGGAACATTAATGGAGCTGGAGGCCATTATTCTTAGCAAACTAATGCAGGAACAGAAAACCAAATACTGCATGTTCTCACCTATAAGTGGGAGCTAAATGATGAGAACACATGAACACATAGAGGGGAGCAACACACACTGGGGCATATTGGAGGGTGAAGGGTGGGAGGAGGGAGAGGATCAGGAAAAATAACTAATAGGTACTAGGCTTAATAACTGGGTGATGAAATCATCTGTACAACAAACCCCCATGACACAAGTTTACCTGTGTAACAAATCTGCACATGAACCCCTGAACTTAAAAGTTAAAAACAAAATAACTTTTATTTAGTAAAATAAATTACATTGAATGAAAAATCAGACAACCAAAGAAATATATACTGTACAGTTCCATTTATATAAAGTTCCAGAAGAACTAATTTCCAATAATAGAAGTCAGAATAGATGTTACTAGGGTACAGGAGTGAGAGCGTGGTGGGCTCGTGAAAGGGGTTAGGGGAATTTTCTGAGGTGAGGAAAATGTCTTATATGAGGGTGGTAATCCAAAATGAAGTCATATGTAAATGAACTTTAGAAAACAAGAAAGAGTCAGAGGTACGATGGAGGAAAGCCAAGGAGCAGGCTGAGGGGCTCAGTTAACAAACACAGATGCAGGCTTAGCTCCAGACAAGCCCCTAAGCCCTAATCCCTGAGAAGGAGGGAGATCCAGTTCTGTGGCCAGCAGAAGGATGGCAGTAGCCAGCCGAGGGAGCTGACATCAGAAGACTCGTCTGTCGTTTCAGCTGGAGGAGTAAGACTGGGAGAATACTTTTCTCCCAGTAGATGTTCTTGGGGCCAAGGATGTTAGATCTGGGACAACCCCCTTTTACAGATAAGGACACAGTGTTAGTGACTTATTCATGGTTACACAGCTAATTAGCCACAGAGCTGGAATCAGCACCTAGTTCCTTTACATCAATAAAATAAGTCTATTGGGGTAGTGTCAGACCTGCCTCAAATGCATGACCCTGCATCACTTCCCACCATTGACTCCCATCACTACTAATGAAGGCTCTGACCCTTGCTTACTCAAAACAAATGAATGACTTCCAGTTGTATCTTCATTAAATAAACACTCATCTATCACCAATCACTGGCCAGGTGCTGTTAGGTGAAAATGCAAAAAGAAAAAGCCACTGTCCCTGTTTTCAGATAACGTAAGGTTGGTGAGGTGAGACCCACGTGAGTGGGTTACACTAGAGAGTACTAGAGAACTCATCACACTAGAGATGAGTACCAGAGTACGAAAGAGGGGAGAAGGTTTACTGACAGCACAAGCAGAACTCAAGCAATCCTGCTAAGGTGAGGAGTTGAGAAGTCTTCCTCAAGCCTCTGAGAGGATGGGGCAGACTGAGGTCAGAGAACTGAAGAGAAGCGTTCAGGGACAGAATCACCCCCACTGAAAGCACAGGCAAGCACGTGCACAGAGACGCAAGCAACTCTCTTCCCCTGCTCCCCATCCAAGACCCCAGGGCTCAGGGGTACAAGTCTGGCTCCCCTTAGCGAAGTGCACCAGCCAAATGGACCTGTAAAAACAATCAGTGTCAAAAGTGTCCGTGAAGAGTTTGGCTTCAATACACCCCTGAAGATAAATATAATGCAATCTCAACATGTGCTTATTCTACAAACAGAATTTCCACAACAGAATATGGACTAAGCTTTGGTGAGTGGAAACATGATGCTTTTAAGCACATTTTAACGAACACAGTGATCTTTAAACAGTCACCTACACAGCATGGTGCTGGCATAAGAACAGATGCACAGACCAATAGAACAGAATAAACCCACAAATAAATCCATATATCTACAATGAACTCATTTTTGGCAACAGTGCCAAGAACATACATCAGGGAAAGGACAGTCTCTTCAATAAATGTGCTGGGAAAACTGGATATCCATATGCAGATGAATGAAACTAGACCCCTGTCTCTCACCAGATACAAAAATCAAATCAAAATGGACCAAAGACTTAAATCTAAGACCTCAGACTATGAAACTACTACAAGAAAATACTGGAGAAACTCTCCAGGATGTTGGACTGGAGAAAGATTTCCTGAGTAATACCCCACAAGCACAGTCACCAAAGCAAAAATGGACAAATGGGATCACATCAAGTTAAAAAGTTTCTGCACAGCAAACGAAACAATCAATGAAGTGAAGAGAGAGCCCACAGAATGGGAGAAGATATTTGCAGACGACCCATCTGACAAGAGATTAATAACCAGAATATATAAGGAGCTCAAACACCTCAGGAAAAATATATAATAGGAAAAAATATAATAATCTGATTTAAAAATGGGCAAAAGGTTTGAATAGACATTTCTCAAAAGAAGACATACAAATGGCACACAGGCATATGAAAAGGTGCTCAACATCACTGATCATCAGACAGATGCAAATCAAAACTACAATAAAATTTGTACTACAATTAGTGCAGTAAAATTGGCTTTTACCCAAAAGACAGGCAATAACAAATGCTGGGGAGGATGTGGAGAAAGGGAAACCCTCATACACTCCCCTTAGTACAATCACTGTGGAGAACAGTATGGAGATTTCTCAAAAAACTACTGTATGAGCTACCATATGATCCAGCAATCCCACTGCTGGGTGTACCCGAAAAAAAGGAGATCAGTATATTGAACAGAGACAATCTGCACTCCCATGTTTATTGCAGCACTATTCACAATAGCAAAGATTTGGAAGCAACCTAAGTGTTCGGCAACAGACAAATGGACAAAGAAAATGTGTTATAGGCAGGGTGCAGTGGCTCATGCCTGTAATCCCAGCACTTTGGGAGCCTGAGGCAGGAGGATCACTTGAGTTCAGGAGTTTAACGCCAGCCTGGGCAACATGGTAAAACACCGTATCTACACTACATTTAAAAAAAAAAAAAAATTAGCCAGTGCACACCTGTAGTCTCAGCTACTTGGGAGGTTGAGGTGGGAGGATCACTTGAACCTGAGAGGTGGAGGCTGCAGTGATCCATGATCATACCACTGCACTTCAGCCTGGGTGACCGAGCAAGACTCTGTCTCAAAAACAACAACAACAACAAAAGTATATGTGTTATATACATACAATGGAGTACTATGAAGCCATTGAAAAGAATGAGATTCTGTCATTTGCAACAACATGGATGGAACTAGAAGACGTTACGTTAAGTGACATAATTCAGGCACAGAAAGAAAGAAATTCAGCATGTTCTCACTCTTTTGTGGGAACTACAAATGAAAACAATTGAACTCATGGGGACAGAGAGTAAAAGGATGGTAAGCAGAGGCTGCGAAGGATAGTGGGGAGAGAAAGTTGGGAAATGGAGATGGCTAATGGGTACAAAAATACAGTTAGATACCATGAATAAGATTTAGTATTTGATAGCACTAGAGGGTAACTACAATCAGCAATAATTTGTTGCACATTTTAAAATAACTGAGTGAATACAATTGGAATGTTTATAACACAAAGAAATGATTAATGCTTGAGGTGACGGAAACCCATTTACCCTGATGAGATGATGACATGTTGCATGCCTGTATCAAAATATCTCATGTGCCCCATAAATACCCACATCGACTATGTACCTATAAAACTCCAGTCGCCTCAACCTGTTCCACAATCAGTAGTCATGAACAATAAACTGTTGGCTTTATCAACCAATATCTCCTCAATCCAAGAAACGTGCACACTAGCCGCAATGCAGGCCACAGCTCTTCCAGTGATGGATAGCCAAACAAAGGCAGCACTAATGAAAAATTAATGAAAACAGTTACTTCCATAAGAAAAATGATCTGTTTTCTCCCACCTTCGTATTGATTTTTAACCAGCCCTGTAATTGGAATGTATATGTTATCCTAAGGTAAAGGCAGGCAGAGGGGAGCAGAGTGTGTAATCCACTCCAATGTGGGCAGGCTGTCAGCCATGCAATGAAGCTTTAGCCTGAGAAGCATAGCCTCTCCCTCTCATATTCTCTCCACCCAGCTGAAACCTCATCCTCCCAGGCTCTGAGTTCTGAGTCATTCCAAGGTTATGAATACTGAAGACACCCTAATGTTCCTATGTCCATCAGGGAACCCACTTTTGGGATCATCTCCTCCTATAGCATTCAATTGAAATAAATATGACCCCAATCTTCACAGTGCAGGAAGTCCCGTCTCTCCCCCAAGTTCTGAGGAATTCCTTGGAGATTTATCTTTCCCCATGGTCACTTTTCTTTTTTTTGAGACGGAGTCTCAGTCTGTCGCCCAGGCTGTGTAGTGGCGTGATCTCAGCTCACTGCAACCTCTGCCCAGGTTCAAGCGATTCTCCTGCCTCAGCCTTCTGCGTAGCTGGGATTACAGGTGCACACCACCATGCCTGGCTGATTTTTGTATTTTTAGTAGAGATGGGGTTTCACCATGTTGACCAGGCTGGTCTCGAACTCCTGACCTCATGATCCACCTGTCTCGGCCTTCTAAAGTGCTGGGATTACAGGCGTGAGCCCCTGCACCAGGACCATAGTCACTTTTTGTATCTCACTCACTCAATTCCAGCCTCAACTCTCCCATCCCCTCTTCTCTCATCTGCTGTGGCTCTCACCGAATCTACCACATTTTGTCACAAGCTTGGATATAGCCCACCTCCTTGCCTCTCCAAAGACACTAACCTAAAGCAGTATTAGGTTAGGATAAAGTTAGTTAAAGCAGACTGGGCGTGGTGGCTCACGCCTGTAATCCAGCACTTTGGAAGGCCGAGGAGGGCGGATGACCTGAGGCCAGGAGTTCAAGACCAGCTGGGCCAACATGGAGAAACCCCATCTCTACTAAAAAATACAAAAAATAGCTGGACGTGGTGGTGTGTACCTGTAGTCCCCCCTACTTGAGAGGCTGAGGCACGAGAATTGCTTGAACCTGGGAGGCAAAGGTTGCAGCGAGCCGAGTTTGCGCCACTGCACTCCAGCCTGGGCAGCAGAGAAAGACTCCGTTTCAAAAAAACAAAAAACAAAAAAACATAAAGTTAGTTAAAGTAGACTGAGGCAGGTTGGAGGGTAGAATCCTCATTTGCTTTGCTCACCACTGAATCCTAAATGCCAAAGTTCTACTTGGAGTATCATAGGAGCTTATAACTAATAATAGGCCTACAGTATAGACACAGACCTTGAACAACCAAATTCATAGAGACAGAAAGTAGACAGGTGGTTGCCAGGGGCTGAGGGAAGGGAAACATGGGGAGTAATTCTGTAATGAGTGCAAAGTTTCAGTTTAGAAGATAAAAAAGTTCTGGAGAGGCCAGGCACGGTGGCTCATGCCAGTAATCCCAACACTTTGGGAGGCTGAGCTGGACAGATCACTTTAGGCCATGAGTTTAAGACCAGCCTAGCCAACATGGTGAAACCCCATCTCTACTAAAAATACAAAAACTAGCCAGGCATGGTGGCACACACCTGTAATCACAGCTACTTGGGAGGCTGAGGCATGAGAATCACTTGAACCCAGGAGGCAGACCTTGCAGTGAGCCCAGATCGTGCCACTGCACTCCAGCCTGGGCGACAGAGTGAGACTCTGTCTCAAAAAAAAAAAAAAAAAAAAAAGAGTTCTGGAGAGGCGAGGCATGGTGGTGAAGGTTGCATAACATTGTGAATATTCTCAGTGTCACTGAACTGGTCACTTAAAAATAGTTAAAATGGTAAAGTCTATGTTATGTGTATTTTACCACAATTTTTAAAATTGAATGAAGCAACGATAGAAGAAAAGAGGAGTGGAGCTCGGTTCTCTTTTATCCTAAAACTAAACATCTGTTCTCAGGACTCCTAAATGTCCCAGCTCGTGGGGTGGCTGCCCGGTCCAGAGCTCTCCCAAGTGAGTGCTGCAGACCTATTTACAACATAGTCCAACTGGAGAGAGTAGAGCGAATTACAACTTCTATTTCTATATGTTAATATTTTCTATTTTAGGGGTGTATTTAAACATATATAATACTATAGAAGCACATGTAGATAATTTAGAAACAACTACATTTACATTGGAAGAATGTTGTCAAAAACTTTACACTCCTGGATTGCGTAATCAACAAACCTTGAAGATCATCATTATTATTAATTTGTATAGCTTTAAGTGGTACAAGTACAGTTTTGCTACATAGATATATCACTTTTGGTGAAGTCTGGGCTTTTATCTGAATAATATACCTTGTATACATTAAGCAATTTCTCTTATTATGATTTATTTATTTATTTAGAGACAAGGTCTTGCTCTGTCCCCCAGGCTGGAGTGCAGTGGCACCATCTTGGCTTACTGCAGCCTCTACCACCTGGGCTCAAGTGATCCTCCTACCTCAGCCTTCTAAATAGCTGGGACTACAGGCACACACCACCATACCCAGCTAAATTTTTTATTATTTGTAGAAACGAGGTCTCACTATGTCACCCAGTCTGGTCTTAAACTCCTGGGCTCAAGCAATTCTCCCACCTTGGCCTCCCAAAGTATTGGGATTACAGGTGTGAGCCACTGCTCCTAGACTCATATTATTATTTTTTAATGTCTAGCTCACTTTACTAGCTGCGAGCTCACAGGGACAGGGATCTTCATATGTTTTGTTTTTTGTTTTATTTAGTTGTTGTTGTTTTTTTTAAATTTTTACAGATGGAGGGTCTTGCTATGTTGACCTGGCTGGTCTCGAACTCCTGGCCTCAAACGATCGTCCCATCTCAGCCTCCCAAAGTGCTGGGATTAGAGCATGAGCCACCAAACACCCCGGCCAGATGTTCATACATTTTGTTTATCTGTGTATCCCATACCCCCAGCACAGTATCTGACATACAGCAAGTTCTCATGGATAGTTGCTGATGAATGAGTTGTGGCTGCTGTTACCACTACTCTCTCCAAAGCAGACACTCTTAGCCCATGACCATACCATGCTGCTGGGGGCTTCTGGCCCACTGGGACATGCTCTCTTCCTCTTTCTCCTCCTTTTCTTTTTTTGCTACACCATCCTACAGTTTCCTAATCTGTAAAATGAGGACATTGGGCAGAATGCTTCCAAAGTTCCTTTCTTTTTTTTCTTTTTTTTTTTTTTGAGATGGAGTTTCACTTTTGTCCCCAGGCTGGAGTGCAATGGCACGATCTCGGCTCACCACAAACTCCGCCTCCTGGGTTCAAGCAATTCTCCTGCCTCAGCCTCCCGAGTAGATGGGATTACAGGCATGCGTTACCACTCCCGGCTAATTTTGTATTTTTAGTAGAGACGGGGTTTCTCCATGTTGGTCAGGCTGGTCTTGAACTCCTGACCTCAGGTGATCCACCTGCCTCGACCTCCCAAAGTGCTGAGATTACAGGTGTGAGCCACTGCGCCTGGCCCAAAGTTCCTAACTTTCTGTGATGCTGATTTTCCTGCCTAAATGCCAGCTAGTAGGTTGAAGTCATTTCTAAGCCATAACATGAATCTGAATCAGGGATAGACACATGAAGCTTCTAAGGTGACTTTGGGGACTTGGCCTGACTTTTTTTTATGAATATGGGCAAGCTACCGACATCTCCTCTAGGATACCAAAAGCCATGTACATTACAGAATCTCACCAGTCAAGGCCCTTCTGCTGTTCAAAGTAGGTGTCAAGGAAAGGTGGCCCTTTTAGCGGCAGAAAAACAAATTTACATTGAGTTACCATTAAGATCTTGGTTTCACAGAACCCAGGTTTGATGGGAAATCCGTGTTTCCCGACTTGGCTCTGTGTTGGTCTTGCAGCTGGACAATCCCAGGTGGACCTCCCTTGTCCATGCACACATTCCCGAAGTGACTTGGAGCAATTTTCTCAACCTACCTGCGTCTCATATTTCTCTTCTGATAATCCAAGAAAATAACATTCATTTTGTGGGGCTGCTGGAATAATAAAAAGATGCATACACAGTGAGATCTCCATAAAACAGAACCTTGATCGCAGTAGTATATTTTGTTTTCTCAAATGGGAAACAAGAGACTAAATCAGTACTTTTCAGAGGAATTCAAGAATTCTCAAGAGCTGCCAAAATGGGGCTCCAGGTAGTTCATCCTCCAAGATGCCCCTACCTTTTTTTCCAGCTCTGCTTTTTCTCAGATTTATGGATGTTTATTTCTTTTCAAAAAAAAAGAGGGAGATTCTGCAGATTTTGCTTTAAAAATATTGGACTAGATAAGCAGATAATTTTTAATCCTATGAATCTAATTAAAAGAAAGTAAGATGCCTGAACTCAAACCACTGCGCAGGTGATCTCACCTGACAGAGAAAGTGGGATTGCCCTGCCCCCGAATTTCCCGGTTCCCTTCGCTGGGCTCTGCCCAGAAGAGTTCCCTGTTAGAAACATCTCTGGGACATGTTGGCCATCTCCTAGCCAGGTGGTGGTTAAACACCCACTCTTTGGTGAAATATCTCACACTGCCATCTCTGCCTACAACCGCTCATCCCTAACCACTCACTTTCAAGAAAGGGAGGAGGGAGGAGAGAGTGAGTTATTAGGAAATAATCCGAATACACCCAGGCCTGCTGTCTCTCCCATCTTTCCAATCCAAGTTCAGCCTCGAGCATAGATTTAAAACGACATTGTTCCGGAGTGGTCTTCAAATGCAACAGGCTGTGATTAATGCTCACACTGTCCTTTAAGGCCATGGGGCAGCCTTCTGGACTATTCTCCATGGGCTGGTGCTATCTGAGTTCAGGTCGTGGTGGAAATAGCCTGGTTCACAGGTGTGGAGCAGACTCAGCTTCTTCATTTGTGGCTGAAAAACCTTGGGCAAATAACTTGCATGCTTTAAGCCTTGGTTTTCACACCTGAAAAATGAAGGTAAACAGCATTCACCTTGCTTATCTCACAGGACTTTTGTGAGAAGCTCATTGAAGACTGGATGTCAGAACCAGATAGAACCACACAGAAGGGAGGTCCGAGGTTACCAGAGACCATCTGAGTCTGCCTCTAGCTGAGGAGGTTGGTGTGGCAGGAAGGGGCCGGGCCATTCTCTGGACACATCCATGGATCCTCTGGCATGAAGTCATTTGGAGAAGGAGAGGATATGGGGCTGCAGGTTCCTACATGATCCATCCTCGCGTCTGATCCCAAAGCTCACATTCACAGCTTGCCCAATGCCAGGCAGGGAGGATGAAAGTGTCCTGGCTGAGATTCCATCCAGATACCACTACCTCTTCCAAGATTAAACAGATAGTGCCTTTCACTCCCACAGCCTCTCAAAGCAGAGCTGGCCTTTGGTTCAACAGGGCCCAAGGCAGGAATGGGTGGGGCCCCACCTTCTCCTGCCACTCAAGGTGGGCATGAGGGATCTGCAGGCACAGTCACTTGTTTTGAGGACATCTAGGGTGTGGAAAGCCAGAGAATGCCCATAGAAGAGAGCTAATGACATGGGCCAGGGAGCAAGTGTGACTGAACCCACTGGGCAGGTCCAGTGCACGTGGAGGCACACCTCATTGTCCTGCACTGGCTCTTCTTCCTACTCCATGTGGCCTTGGGCAAGTCACATCACCTTCTCAGGTTTCTATAGATTAATGGAGTTGGACCAGAATCTTGCTTTTCAGATGGGTGCATTTAGGCCCATTACTCAGTGGCAAAAAGCTACAAGTTACTCATCTTCCCAGAATGCCAATTTTACTTGGAGATTGGAAGAAACAGTTTTTCATTTTCTTAAACAGTTTTACGAGATATAATTCACACCCCATACAATTCACCCATTGAAAATGTACAATTCAGTGCTTTTTAGTGTATTCACAGAGTTTTCCCAGCATCCCCACCATCAATTTTAGATCATTTCCATCACCCCAAATGGGAGAAACCCATTTCCTTCAGCCACCACCTCCCACCACGCAGTCCTTCCAGCTCCTGGTAACCACAAATCCACTTTCCATCTCTACAGGTTTGCCTGTTTGGGACATTTCATATAAACAGAATCATACACTATGCATTCTTGGAAGGCTGATTTTTATATTAAAACAAACAGTGGTGTTATGAAAAGCATGCCAAAATTACATTAATTTTCAAATCACAAAAGACATTTCAGAAATCTCCCACATGTCTGGCAGCTTCATGCTCAGTCTGAGTCTCCTCTGGGGACAGTAATTCACTCTCCTCTGCCCCCGGGGCTACTTGGTGGAAATTCTGGACGGCACTGGACTTAAGGATCTAGATCCAACCTTTGAAAGACCCCAAGGCTCAGTTAGATAAACCAACAGAGTGATTTTCCAGGAGAAAAAGTCACTAATCATGACCTTCTATTACCATTTTCCTCCTCATCCCCTCATCTTTCCATCTTATCTCACCTCCACACAGAGGTCTACATTTAGAATAACAAAAAAAGTAAGAAGATGATCCCACTCTTTCAGATTTCCATGTGAAAGAATAACAGGTTGCGGCTGCCCTCCCTGCCCGCTCACCTCGTGCCATTCTTCCAGTCTCTGGGAGGAGCTTCTTCATCTGTTTATTCATGGCAGCCTCCCCGTGCCCAGTACAGAGCCTTGGAATATGATAGTGAAGCCCAGTTCCAGCTCCACAAATATCTGATGGAAGAAAGGCTGAAGGAAGAAAAGGAGGAAGCAAGGGAGAGGGAGAGAAAAAAACTAGGATTTCAGGATCTGGCCAGCCCTCTATCTCCTCATCTCCACACCGTGCTGCAATGCAGCCCCCTAGGGCTTTGAATTTGCCCATATCAATCACCTGCTTCTCAGAAATCATTACTGCCCCAAATCAAGACAACGAAACCAACTGCTCACTACGGAATTTGAAAATGAAGAGCTGTGAGTGGGTTGGGGAGGGTTATTAGACCAGGAAGCAGAGCACTTTTCACTGACACAGTGCTTTTGCATATATTATCTCATTTGACCTTCCCAGAAGTCTGGCGAGAAAGCCAAGGCCGGGATTCTGTAGGCTGTTTTGGATGAAAATAAACAAAAAAACAAAAACCCAGCACTTAGGTAGAATGCAGGACTTTGGCACACACAGGTTCTAGAATCACTTAGCTTTGTTTAAATCTGAGCTCTGGCCCTTGCTATCTGTGTGATCTTGGGACCAGTGCCTGACCTTGGTTATGCTAAGGGGCACAGGCAACTGCACAGTGTCATGGGGAGCAGGTGGGACCTCACAGGGAGGAGGGTCTGCAGGTGCCTGGGTCTGTCCTGCACACTCTCAGCATCCTGCTCAGAGCGCAGGCTGTGCTATGCTTGCGCTGGAGGGGAGGGGTCCTGTCCCCCTTGTTCTTCCTTTGTGTTGGGCATAAAGGGAGTCTTCAGGGGGAGGGACAAATGGCGCAGGAGTGCAGGGCAGTCTGAGCATAGATGTGGGCTGTTCGGGGAGGTGCTGGGAATGCCAGCTGCCCAGGACATGGAGACAGCAAGCAGGAAGCCACCAGGCCACTTGAGGGTCATCCATTGAACAATTCGGCACGCCTCTCTGCAACCTCTTGGAAGATCAGTTTCCTCATCTGCCTTCTCAGAGGATTGTGGTGAGGGTCCAAATGAAAAGTACAAGAAGATCTTTTGCCCAGAACCCGGCCTCCAGACAGTACTTGGAAAGGGTCCTGTCCTCAGAGCGAGAAGAGCTGGAGCGGAGACCTTGATCCATGGCCTACGTGTTTGTCCAGGGCCCCTGCAGGGACTCAGGGCTGCCTCCCTGTGCCCAGTGCACTGTGTGCTCCATGCACTTGACCTCAGAGCAGTTTAATGACATCTGTCCCAAGGCACCTGCTGCCCTAGGATACAGAGGTGCTAATTAATGTATTCATGAGGTACAGAGAACCTTTTCTGTTTAATACACACTTATCAGGACTTCACAAATCCAGAGGTTAAAAGGAATTTTCCTGAAAAACTAAATGCACAAACTAAGCTTGTCCGATAGGAATCCACTCCAGCAAAGACTCCTCCTCAGAGCTGCCTGGGTCCCCAGGCTATGAGAGGGCATTTGTCCCATGGAAGGGGCATATGCACCCCACTCTATGCCTCACCTGGAGGGCTGGGGCAGCTCCAGTGAGTAAACCCAAAGGAAATGGCACCCAGGCTGGGCTGAGCGCTGACCTGACCACCTCGGGCTTTTCCGAAGGCACTCCAACCTCATGGGATTGGCAGTCAGAGCAGCCCTCTGTCCGTGAAGCCACGATCACAACCTGGTGTTCTCTTGCAGGGCTGCATGGGAAATCACAGAGCACTTTTCCCACCCACTGCCAGTACACCTTCAAAACTGGCTTACCACCGGACGCAGTTGCTGATGCCTTTAATCCCGGCACTTTGGGAGGCTGAGGTGGGCAGATCACCTGAGGTCAGGAGTTCAAGACCAGCCTGGCCAACATGGTGAAATCCCGTCTCCACTAAAAATACAAAAATTAGCCGGCTGTGGTGGTGGGCACCTGTAATCCCAGCTACTTGGGAGGCTGAGGTAGGAGAATCACTTGAACCCAGGATGCGGAGGTTGCAGTGAGCCAAGATCACGCCACTGCACTCCAGCCTGGGCGACAAGAGTAAAACTGTATCTCAAAACAAACAAACAAACAAACAAAATAACTGGCTTACCTTCTTGCTGTGGATAAAGCCGGAGGGCAGAAGGTCCAGTAACGTAGGTAATGTTGACCACATAGAGCCGCCGTAACTTCTAGGGTCCCGAGGCATCTTTGCCTTCGTAAGGCCCTTCTTCCAAAAAATACTACAAATGTAATTTGAGATTGCATTGATATGAAGATGTCTTAGTTTGTTTTCTGTTGCTTATATCAGAATACCTGAAACTGGGTCATTTATAAAGAAAAGGAATTTACTTCTTTCAGTTACGGAGGCTGAGAAGTGCCAGGTTGAGGAACTACATCTGGTGAGGGCCCTCTTGCTGTTGGGGATGCTGTAGAGTTGCTGCAGGACGTCACACCACGAGGGGGCTGAGCAGGCTAACACGCTAGCTCAGGTCTCTCTTCCTTTTCTTATAAGGTGGCCAGTCCCACTCCCATGAAAATGCATTAACCCATTAATCCTTCAATGGATTAATCCACTCATGAGGGCAGAGCCCTCGTGACCCAGTCACCCCTTAAAGGTTCTACCCCTCAATCCTGCCACATTGGGGATTAAGTTTCAACATAAATTTCGGTGGGGACAAACATTCACAGCAGAGCAGGAGACAAATATAATCCAGGCTGGGTTTACATGTTACATATTATATATATGAATCAAATTTATTTCTTCTTGTGATTTCAAAAGAATTTTAAGTTAAAACATTTTGTAGGCCTTAGGACCTGTGTCTGCTCTTGCTGGAGAAGTTGCCCTGAGACCAGGACAATTCAAGAGCCTACAGCCCATCCTACTTAGGCTGGGCCAGTCACCTACCCTGGGGTGTTTGGTTAGTCAGTTAAAAGAAACTCGTGTTAAAACAGTACATTAGAGACAGGCTTCCTTTAACAAAATCTGAAGCTCCACTGTAAGAATAACACAAAAAGAAATGAAAGAAATCAGATTTGAACGAAGGTGTTTTAAGTTTATGGGTGGCCTTAATAAACACCCGCGTGTACAACCAAGAGGTGAGCCTGGTGTTTGATAATGGCTTTTAGCTAGGAAATGAGTTTGATTTGAAAAAGGGATATTTTGAGAGGATAGAAAGAGCTTCCATTTTATATGGATAGAGAACAAGCCCCTTTATGGTGTTTTACAAAATTTCCTTTAGTCCTCGGTTGCCGGCTGAGTCCTGCCAGGCATGGTGCCAGACCTCGGGGTGAGGACGGCTTGGCCATGTTGTTTGCCTAGAGGGGCTCACCCGGCAGTGGGAATGGATGTGGAGGGCATCTGGATATCATTCTGCAGGGAACAGGGAACCAGCAGAGCAGGACCAGCTATACCATTCATTGGGCCTAGAGCAAAATGAAAGCGAAGGGCCCCTTGTTCAAAAAGTGTTCAGAATGTCATGGCAGCAACATGAAACATTAAACCAAGTGCAGGGTGCCGGTGGGGGGCCCGGTGTCACTGTACGGGCTGCTGGCCTGGGAAGCTGCTTACCTGGTGCAGTTCGGGGTATGAATCTTGCCTGAACCAACTGCAACCTCCAGTCTAGCCTAGTGTACTTGGATTTACTTGGAGTGTCTTTATATTATGGCTATATTACTTTCTATCTAAATGTAAGATTTAAAAATATATATTTTGATCTTTTGTGGGATATTGACAAGGTTGTTTCTTTGAAAAAAAGAAAAGTTGTATGTCATTAAATACACAAATTATCCAACTAAACAGAAACTCACTCCAGAGACAACTTCTGCAGAATCTCTTCTCCAGACGGTGGGGCCCAGTCAATGATCCAGGGTCCCTCCCTGCAGCTGGGAAAAGAAGGCATGGAAATTACTGCTGGGGTCAGGAGCTAGCGCTGCCCTTACAAACAGAACAGC
Organism: Theropithecus gelada; assembly: GCF_003255815.1. Classification (NCBI taxonomy): domain Eukaryota; kingdom Metazoa; phylum Chordata; class Mammalia; order Primates; family Cercopithecidae; genus Theropithecus; species Theropithecus gelada. The sequence continues at coordinate 18,475,693 of NC_037686.1, read as the reverse complement.
AACACAGAAGGTTTAAGTCCTGCCAACAAAGAAGTTTTTAAATTCTCCTTCTACATATTCTACAGCAAAGGTGGCCAAATTCATCCCAAAACTTTCTAAGAAATTCTTTTACTGGCCTGGTGCAGTGGCTAACACCTGTAATCTCAGCACTTTGGGAGGCCCTGGCTCACAGATCGTTTGAGCCCGGGAGTTCAAGACCAGCCTGGGTAACATGGAGAGACCTCGTTGCTACAAAAATACAAAAAAAAAAAAAAAAGAAAAGAAAAAAAATAGCTGGGCATGGTGACACACACCTGTAGTCCCAGCTACTTGCGAGGCTGAGGTGGGAGGATTGCTTGAGCCTGGAAGGTCAAGGCTGCAGTGAGCAGTGATTGTGCCACTGTACTCCAACCTGCATGACAGAGTGAAACCCTGTCTCAAAAGAAAAAGGAAAATAAATTCTCTTACCCCATGCCTAGGAGAAAGTAGAAGCTGGGGAGAAGAAAAGAAACCTCATTTAAAAATGATAGGCAAGGACCTATTTTTTGGGAGTGCTCGAAGCTCCCCTTTGCCCTGAACTCTGGGTTCTTCCAGCGCTGCAGGGTCTCCTGTGATCTGCAGGATCGGTCACAAGTTGAATTGCACAGGAGGGCCAGCGCCAGGACAGAGTCTTCCCTCCTCCAAGCGGCCCTGGAAAGAAAAAGGGTCTGCTGTGCTCATGGTGCTGAGAAGCTAGCCAGGCCCTCTCCACAAGGCAGCAGGGAAGGTGGCAGCCTTGCAAAAGTAGGTGCGATTTCTTAGGTTATTTCTCTGGTGCTTACATTTCTGCCTGGAATCTGTAGAAGACTCCATGGAAGACTCAAAACTACCCTGAGGCAGAACAGGCAGAAAGGGGGAGCCTGGGCTCTGGAGGCACACTACTTCATGGAGGGCTAAGCCTTGATTTGCTCATCTGTAAAATGGGCATAATACTCCATTGCCACAAGTCACAGCAGTGCCATGATTAGGAAGATGGACATGAAGGCCTTTTAAAAACATCTGGCACACAGGGAAGGTCCAACACATATGGGCTAACTCTTGTCATTTCTGCCCAGTTCCCTAAAACAAATATTCTAAAATTGAAATATTCAGAGATGGCAAGGGGTTAGCAATGATTGGGGAGGAAGGTTGATTTTTCACAAAATTGTTTTCATTTCCCCCAAAACCCCGTATGAGGTCCTGCCCAGTGGCACCAGGTGTCTCCTGTGAACTCACTGCCATGGATTTTATCTGTGTCCTTTGGCCTCTAGCCATGGGCCTGGAGGGGGGCCTCAGAGATTCTCCTGATCACAATGGCCCATCCCTGCAGCCCCTGACCTGTTTAAGTCAGTAAGTGTCTTCAGGGGCCATAACAATGGAAGCTACTCCCAAGAACACTGCCTGGGGTTTGACATCCCTCAACCATACTTTACCTGGTTAAATTAGTAACCGCACATCTGTCTGGCACAAAAGCAGATTTTCTCCCTGCTATCATATAGAAGAATGAATGGAGAGGAAAATTATTTAATGGGTTTTTAGATCTGAACAACTGAGCCTTCTTGGGTCCCAAGCAGGTTGGAAATGAGTCTCTGGAGATAGGTGTGTGGGTTACAGCGCCTGACCTGGGCCCTGGGAACAACCTCAGACCCCTGGGTCCCAGCGGCTGGCTCTGCTGGCTGTTTGCTAAAAAAAAAAAAAAAAAAAGTCTTTATCAAAACTGCTGATACTCACTGGGAATCTCCAGCAGGGGAAAACAGCCTGCAGCATTCCCCAAACAAAATTTACCACAGAATACTCTTATTCAGGGAGTTCTGAATGAATGGCCACCGAGAGCCATTGATCTGGGGCGTGAGGTGAAGGGAGAGCCACAGTTCCGGCCACGAGGAGAGTACAGCAAGTGGGCCGGGCACGCAGCCGCCATATTGGAGAAGCTGGACACGTGACCCCAACTAGCAACGCGCAGGGCGGGTGTCATGCACTAGGGTGCATCCTCCTTCCTTTTTCTCCACTGTCTCTGAACGTTTATGCCACTGGGTGTTCTCGTTGCTCCACCGCAGCATCAGTCAGAGAGTCTTTCGTGAGGTTCTTGCCCCTCACACTGCTCCGAATGTCTGACCCCAGCCCACATTCAAGCCTGAGGCAAAAAAGGGGATCCCGAATTTTATGTGAGTATTTTCCACGACCAAACTTCTCATCATCAAATGGGATTTTTCAAAGGGATCATACCCATTTTTTTAAAGGGTAAGATTTATGATTTGAAAGTAATGGCCACCAACCTCATAAAATGAGGTTTAATATCACCAGAAACATTCTCACAATTGGCCAAATCCCCAAGACATTCATGAAGAGTGAACAGCCCTAGGCAGAAAAGGATTAAATCCGCTCAACGTCATAAAAATACACAATGAGCTCCACATCCTTTCTCATTTTCCAGTGATAGTCATCCTGGGCAGGGCATCTTGGTACGCCCTCTTTCCTCACCATTTCCCCTCCTGGTCTCCATGCTAAGCCGCACGCCTTCTCTTCCAATGCTGGTCTCAGCCCCTGACACTGACCTGGAGCTGCTCCAGCCCCCTCAGGATCAGTGTCTTCTCTTGGTTCCTGAAGAACTGAGTGAATGTAAGATTTGTTACTAGGCATTAGGAATATGGATTCATTAATTAATATAGATGAATTTAAAGCTTATATTCACCTTGCTTTGTGAGATATGTGAAAAACCCGGCTCTGCTTTATAGACTGTGACCTTGGGGAATTGACATAATTGCTCTGAAAATGCTTATTGATCTGTTAAAAATAAAAACATATAGAAAGGTAATTTTATCATTAATAGGTCACTTTACTTTTCACTAAAATCCTATGTGATGAGTGACATTCCTCTCACAGAAATGAAGGAAACTGACACCCCGCAGCCAGTAAGTAGTGAAGTTGGGATTCAGATCCTGACTTGTCGGATTCTCTAATCCACCGTCTTTTTCCGTAGACCTCCATCAGACCTTGAATGGAATTTTTAGAATATGTGCAAGAGGACTGAGAAAGGAAAGAACATGATAGCAGAGGCATAGCCAGGGAGCCTGGTGCCCTCATCCAGGGATGAGTCCTAAACCAAAGCAAAGACAGCTGGAATCGAGGGAGATTTTGTGGAGGTTGAGCCACCTTCATAGGGAGTGAGAAAGCAGGGAATGAGAAATTGGGAAAGATCAAACAAAACTGAGACTGCTGAGCCTAAAGGAACCAGGAAGTGATGGAAGAGATGAACATATTGAGGAAAGGGGGCCTTCTTGAGCAGAGGGGCATCAAATGAAAATGTCTAGAATTTGAGAATTTAGATTTTTGGCTTTAGAAGAAATTAGGGGAGGAGAATGAAGATGCGAAAAGCAGCCCCATCCATAATAGCTAAAGTCACAAACGTGGGCCGGGGGTCCCTCAGTATAGGAAGGAAAGCTGTGAGCTGAGAACAGGCTTGGGCGGAGGGGAGGAAGAGTGGTCAGAGGGCAGGAGACCCTGGCAGCACCCCAGGGCCACAATGGGCAGAGGTCACTCTCCCACCAGGGGTGCTCAGAGTATCAAACAGAAGCTGCAGAGAGGACATTGTGGTGGTAATCAGAAGGAAACTCATTTTTAAGAGTGTAGTCTAAGTAGAGTGGTGAGAGCGGAGGTCAGATTACAGATGGTTAAAAAAAGATGCAGGGTAAAGAAAGAAGACAGAAGTCACAGACCATATGTTTAAGATATTTAGAAAAAGAAAGATAAAAAGGGAAACAGCAGGATTAAGCAAAGATTTTTTTTCTTTCCCTTCAAGTTCCAAAATACTTGAATGTGTCTGACCATAGAAAGGAGGGATCTAGTGAAAATGACGACAGAGTAAAGAAAAGAGATTGTTGAAGAGACTGATTTCTAAGGAAGGCAAGAAGCATTTACAATGAGCCACTATGTGCAAAGTATGTTCCGCACAGTAAGAAATAATGCAGAAAATGGTGTCTTCTGTAAGGAACTCACAATTTAGAAGGAGAAATGACGGTTATGCAAATAATATTTACAGTAGTGTAAGTCCTACGTCAATGTTATGTTAACAATAAGGGCCGGGCGCGGTGGCTCAAGCCTGTAATCCCAGCACTTTGGGAGGCCGAGACGGGCGGATCACGAGGTCAGGAGATCGAGACCATCCTGGCTAACACGGTGAAACCCCGTCTCTACTAAAAAATACAAAAAACTAGCCAGGCGAGGTGGCAGGCGCCTGTAGTCCCAGCTACTCGGGAGGCTGAGGCAGGAGAATGGCGGGAACCCGGGAGGCAGAGCTTGCAGTGAGCTGAGATCCGGCCACTGCACTCCAGCCTGGGTGACAGAGCAAGACTCTGTCTCAAAAAAAAAAAAAAAACAAAAAACAAAAAACAAAAAACAATAAGGTGTTCTTGGAGTCCGGAGAGGACATTTGGGATGGAGGTGGAAGGGACATTTCAAAAGGCATCACAGGAGAGAAAGTACTAAACTCAGTCTGGAAAGATTAGTAAGAATATAATTGGCAAAAGATGATGAGCAAGGAAAGAGGAATTTTGGGCACAAAAGTGGAATTCATAGCAAGGGTAGAAGATTTGGCCTTAGAAAGGAGGGGCAATTCTCCAAGTGAGACTTTAGGGGGAAGAATAAGTAGGAAAGATTAAGTGGATAAAGAGGTATGATAAAGTAGAGAGGACAGGAAGGAGAGAACTCATACCTGATAGTCTCTCCATACTTGTAGGAAAGCAGAGGGCTACGGGTCAAGGCCAAGAGAAAAAAGGTTTTAAATAGCAGTGAACATTCAGGTGAATGAAGCTAGAAGCTCCCAAAACTTTGTCTAGCAAGAACTGGCACTCTGGGAATAGGAACTAGGATAGTAACTGTCGAGAGGACTTGAGCTTCTGAAAGTCTGATGAAGAAGATACTCTGGCCTATCCTCATATGGAAAACAGTGAACAATGCAGATATACAGAAAGTACTGATGAGTTTGGCAATAAAATAAATAAATAAAAGGTGAGTGACTGAAAACCAAGCAAAGGTGAGAGTGAAAGCCCAGAAAAATAAGCAGAATTCTAATGCCACCTTTTATCTTGATAATATTTACTCTAAACTTGAATTTTTATTTTCACAGCCTTGCTGGGTAAAAAAAACAGGGCCCAGTCAAGGTGGGGAGGCTAACAGAAGAGCCCCTCCATAAATCTAGAACCCTAATGGGTTATATCTTCCAGTTAATTAACTAGGCAATAGATTCATCCACTCCCTCCCTCAAGGGGATGCAAGGAGTTTGCCTCTTTGAACCTTACACCTGAGTAGAAGAAAAAAACCTCAGGTTGAATATTTAGTTAAAAGATGCCTATGACTGGTAGTTCCCCCAGATGCCCGGAAGAGGTAAGTACAAACCTTCCCAAGAGAAACTTACTCAACCCAGCATCAAGTAATTCCTACAGATGTGAGCTCACAGTCAAAAATCACGAAGCAGACCAGGCATGGTGACTCATGCCTGTAATCCCAGCACTTTGGGAGGCCTAGACAGGAAGATCACTTGAGTCCAGGAGTTCAAGACCAGCCCAGGCAACACAGGGAAACCTCAGCTCTACAAAAAATCAGAAAAATTAAAAAATTAGCCAGGTGTGATGGTGTGCACCTCCGGTCCCAGCTACATGGGAGGCTGGCACAGGAGAATTGCTTGAGCCCAGGAGGTTGAGGCTGCTGTGAGCCAAGATTGCACCATTGTACTCCAGCCTTGGTGACAGAGTAAGACCTGTTGCAAAAAACAAAACAAAACAAAAAAGTAATAATAATGTCTTATAGAGTTAAAAATTAGAACCAAAATACAAGACACCAATAGCACATGATCTAAGATGAGGGAAGGGGTTTGTTGGTAGGATTTAAAGTATTCTGAACTATACACTATTTAGAGAGAAAAAATACTGATTAACTTCAGACTGATAAGTTAGAATTTTTAGAATAATAATAAAGAATACAGTGTATCACTCCCAAACTAGTAAGAATAAAATTACATAAGAAAAATAATGTTTATTCCAAAAAGAAGAAAGAAATGGGTGGACCTTGTTGGATCCAGTTTCAGACAATCCAAGAGAAAAAAACAAAACAAAAAAATTTTGTGTGTGTGAGACAGGAAAATTTGAACACTCACTGCATATTTAATGATATTAAAGAATTGCTATTTTTAAAGATGTAATAATGGTAATGTAGTTTTTTTTCATGAAACACTTCTTGAATATTATACACATACTGAAGACTTTATGAATAAAATAATATGATGGCTTGGTTTTGCTTAGAAACAACCCAGTGTTGGGTAATGGGGAAGGTATAGAGGATAAAATGGAATTTGTTGATCGTTGCTGAAGTTGAGAGATATTTCTGCACTTTTGTTATGTGTGTCAATTACCTATAATGAAAAGTTAAAGTAAGAAAGTAAATATTGAAAAAATAAAAGAAGACAAGAAAAGAAAGATAAAGGAACAGAGAAGGTAAGATAAATAGAAAGCTTTTAATAAAATGGTAAATGTAAGTGCAAATATTTTAGTGATCACAATATAAATTAAGTTTCAGCTTTAAAAATCCACCTATATGCTATTTATAGGAAACATATTTAAAACATAAAAGGTTAAAAGCAAAAAGAATAGAAAATAATACTTCAGGCAAATACTAATCCAAAAGCTGGTATACCTACATTAATAGCAGACAAGTTAGACTCTAATGTAAGAAGCACTACTAGGAAGAAACAGGATCATTACACAATGATTAAAGTTTTAGTTCCCTGGGAAAATATAACAATTTTAAACATGTATATACCTAATAACATAGCCTGTAACATATAAAGCAAAAACATATGCAATTACAAGAAGAAATAGATAAATTTGCTTTTATGGTAGAAGAATTTATTATAACCATCCCAGTAATTAAAATATCAAGAATACTAAAAACAAAACCCAAAACTGTACAAATATAGAAGATCTGAACACTATAAAACTGACTCAATATATAGTTACAGAAAATTGTACCCAACAACTATAGGAGACATTATTTTCAATGACAACTGAGCCAAAACAAGTTTCAACAATGTTTAAAGTATTAGTATCATACAGACCGCACTGACTACAAGGCAGTTAAATGAGAAATTAACAGCAAAAAGATGATTTCCCAATGATTGAAAAGTTTTAAGTGTGCTTATAAATAACCAACGCCTCAAATAAGTTAAAGCACACAGTTTATTTTTTATTTTTATTTTTATTTTATTTTTTGCAAGTCTTGCCGTGTTGCCCAGGCTGGAGTGCAATGGTGCGATCTCATGCACTACAACCTCTGCTTCCCAGGTTCAAGCAATTCTCATGCCTCAGCCTCCTGAGTAGCTGGGACTACAGGTGTGTGCCACCACACCTGGCTAATTTTTTTTGTTTATTTATTTTTAGTAGAGACAGGGCTTCACCATGTTGGTCAGGCTGGTGTCAAACTCCTGACCTCAAGTGATCTGCCTGCCTTGGCCTTCCAAAATGCTGGGATTATAGGCATGAGCCACCACGCCTGGCCATAAAGCATATAATTTATAATAGAATTAATCATCTATTCATATGATTTAAGATAGAAAAAGAATTGAATAATCCCAAAGAAAGCTAAAAGAGACTGATGAAATAAAAGGCAAAAATATAATAGACTCAACACAACCAAAAATCATTTGACAAAACTAATAAAATTGATAAATTTCTGGCAAGATTGATCAAGAAAAGAGAAGACACAAGTAACAATGTCAGAAACAAAAAAAATGAGACATAAATACCGATGCTGCAGACATTACAAAGATTTCAGGTTATTATAAACATTATACCAGTAAATTTGAAAGTGTAGATGAAACAAATTACTAGATAAATATGACTTTTCATAACAAACTCAAACTCAAGAGGACATAGAACACTCAAATAGCCATAATCAATACAAAAATTGAATCAACAGTTTAAAAATCTTCCTACAAAAGGAAACATCAGGCACAGATGCTTTTAGCCACAAGTTCTACCAACATTCAAGAAATGGGCACAGTGGTTCATGCCTGCAATCCCAGCACTTTGAAAGGCCAAGGTGGAAGGATCACTTGAGACTAGGAGTTTGAGACCAGCCTGGGCAACATAGTGAGACTCTGTCTCTAAAAACAAAAAGAAAGAAAGAAAGAAAGAAAACTAGTCTTAAATTATTTCAGAATAGAGAAAAGTAGGTAAGACTCACCATCTCATTTTAATGAGGCTTGCATAACTTTGGTAGCAAAACCAGGTAAGAATAGTACCTGAAAAGAAGTTTGCAATCTCACTTATGAAATGTAGATGTAAAAATCATAAACTACTAGCTACCTATGGAAAATGTAACATAATAGAATATGGCAGAAGTGGCACTGAATGACTTCTAAGGCTAGTGAACAGAAGCTTGTGGCTTCCATCCTAGTCTCAGAACACTCTGTTGAGGAGCCCTGAGCTGTCACATAAGACATAAGACTGCCCTGAGAACACCAGCTAGAGAAAGCACTGCAGTGACAATCCCAGGCAATTCCAGTTGTTCTATCAATGGGCCAGAAATGTGAATGAGGCTCTCTTGAACCCACCAGACCAGCCCATCTGCCAGCTTAATACCACCAAGTGACCTCAACGAGTCCATAGGGAACGGCAATACTCCTGAGCTGAATCCTGCCCAGATCCCTAACCTGCAAAATGGTAGGTATAATAAAGTGGATATTGTTTTATTTTTTATTTTTTTGAGACACAGTCTTCTGTCACCTGGGCTGGAGTGCGGCGGTGTGATCACAGCTCACTGCAATCTCCGCCCTCCCCCTACCACCTCCCCAGGCTAAAAAATCCTCCCACCTCAGCATCCCAAGCAGTCAGGACCACAGGCAGGCACTACCATACCCAGCTACTTCTTTTATAGAGATGGTCTCACCACATTGCCCAGGCTGGTCTCAAACTCCTGGGCTCAAGGGATCCGCCTATTTTGGCCTCCCAAACTGCCGGGATTACATGTGTGAGCCACTGTGCCCAGCCTGGATATTTTTTAAATAACTAAGTTTTGAGGATAATCTGTTATGCAGCCATAGACAACCGGAACACTCACAAACTCCAGCATTATATAAAGTCATTATAGGCCAGGCACAGTGGCTCATGCCTGTAATCCCTGCACTTTGGGAGGCAGAGCTGGGAGTCTGAGACCAGCCTGGACAACATAGAGAGAACTTGTCACTACTAAAAATAAAAAAAATAGCCAGGTGTGGTTACATGAACCTGCAGTCGCAGCTGCTTGAGAGGCTGAGTCAGGAGGATTGCTTGAGTCCAGGAGGTTGAGGCTGCAGTGAGCCATGATTGTGCCACTGCACTCCAGCCTGGGCAACAGAAAGACCATGTCACAAAACAAACAAACAAACAAATTTCAGGTGGGCTAAGGAGCTAAATGTGAAAAACAAAACTGTAAAACTTTTAAAAGACACTAGAGGAAACTACGTTTATGAATTTGTATGTAGAAGGGGAAGATTTCTGAAACCAGACACAATTATACCAACTATAAAGGGAAAGATTAAAGAATGTAACTGTTAAAGTTAATAACTTCTGTTCAGCAAAAGCCACCATAATGAAAGAATAAGCCAAAATTGGGAGAATATATTTGCAACACACATAAGTGACTCAAGATTGGTATCCAAAACATATAAAGAACACCCACCTATTAATCCGTCAAGAAAAATAGGCAAAAGATTTGAATAGGTGTGTCACCATGGCCAATTTGCATGTTAAAAAAACCCATCCTCATTAACCAACAGGGGAATTCAAATAGAAACCAATTCTATTTATCAAGCTAGCACTTCGTGCCCACCAGGTTGGCAAATATTAAAAACAATATCAAGTGTTGGTAAGGATGTGAAATGAGTGGTAGATTTATGCCCCACTTGTCAGAATGTAGACTGACCTAGCTGCTTGGAAAACTGAAGATGTACAAATCGTATCATCCAGCAACTTTACTTCTAGGGAAAGTCCTGAACAAGGAGCCATGTCTAGAATGTACACAGCATAGCAAGGGAGCCTGGGAGAGTAAAAACCTGAAAACAACCCAAGTGTCCATCACAATCAATGTCTACACGCAACGGGACTCAAGGCAGCAGCGAAACAGAACAATTTACAGCTGTGGCCAAATGATGCTTCTCGGCAGCCTGGTGTCCGGCAGAAAGAAGCACGTTGCAGAAGGCTATGTCCTGTATCATTCCATCATGTAAAGCTCAAAGATATGCAAACAGAAAGTGCTAGTTAGATGAAGAAAGAGGAAGGAATGGTGAATACACAACTCAGGATGATTACTTTTAGTGTAGAGACAAGGGGACAGGAACAGGGTAGGGGCCACATAGGAAACTCCAAAGTTAGGAGCAGTGGCCTTTTATGAAAGGTGGGTGTGGGGTGCATGAATGCTCCCAGGATCATTATTATTTTATTCTATTCAGTATCATTATTTAACACAGTTGGGGAGCCTCCCACGCCCGCCGCCCGCCCCAGGATTGGCGACTGGCATGGTCCAAGGTGCCGCTACAGAACAGCTCTTCCCACTGTGACCAGAGCATTGAGTCGAACGCCTCCAGAGCAACATGCTGCAGGATTCTTCAGTCACCTCCCAGAAATAAGAAAAGACTTCTTTTCCTTTCCAAGCAGGTTTTCCACCTGAGCTAGACCCAGGGAAATATCTGACTCTACTGGATAAAGGGTGATATATGTGTGAACTGTGCGTGTGGCCAGAGGAGGGGTGGAGAAGGACAACCAGAGGTGAGGAAAGGGTGTTGGTTAGGGCCAAAGACAAGCTGCAAAATAGGAGAGGTTATGGGAAAGCACCTCACAGCACTCAGGGAACACGAGGATCAACGCTGAATGCACCAATTACCGCACATTGCGTCCACACTCAGGGCCTGATGAAACCAGTTTGATTCTGGCCAGCAGCCAAGGGAAGAAACCCCACTGGGCCCACTTTCACAATGCCCTTGAGGATGGGCCTGGTAAATGGGCATCTTGGAAGGAAGAATAAAGGGTTCTGTCCATTCCTGCCAACTTCTTATCCGTGCAAGGTCCTAGCATCAATTAAAAATGCCCCGTCCTGTTTGGCCTGTCTGCCAGAGGGCAGGGTGGAATACGCTTGCCTCATCTAATACCAGGGATTGCTCTGCCTTCATTTCTCCTAAAGCAAAACTTGGCACTGGCCCCCAGCGTGGCAGAAAGACAAGCCCGTCCCTCCCAGGTCATTCATTCTTGGCCTCAGCTTGGGGCGGGAAGGCAGGAGGCGCATGAAGCACCTCGGGAAAGGAGCTCACCGCGCTGGCCCAACTTCTCCAACCTTCACCTATCAAAGGGCTGGGGAACCACCGCGGCTCCAGTTCGCCTGACTTCACCACACCAGCGGCTGGGCCTTTTTGGTTTTTATTCCATTCGGCTTTTTTTTTTAAGTTTCTAATCAGCAAGAATCAGCGAAGCAGCCTTTATGGTGCAATAATTCTGCATGTCTTGTTATAAATATCCCCAGGCAAAGTTAGGGTTATTTCATATGACTATCAAAGTAACACGCCCGCTTCGGTTGCAACAAGGAATCTGTGAGGACTAGCAAGCAGGAAGCTTACCAGCTGCATTGTAAGAGGCCTTTCTTTTAATAAAATGGGCACATATGTACCTATAAAAGAGAATGACCAGCTGGGCACATTCAGAGCCCATGTGACATAAAGATACAGAGAGAGAAGCCACGTTATTTATGGAATTTAAAAAAGAAAAAAAAATTCACCCATCCACTCACTTCCCAGGAACAGCCCTCAGTTGTGGGTTTTGGCGACACTGATGTTTACAATAAACTCCCAGAGCTCAAAGCCTCCAGGTCCAGTACCAGAGGCCTTGGATCTCAAGAAGACGCTGTGGTCTGGTTTTCTTAAATGGAGAATGAAGACCCTCCTCCCTTTCCTCCGAACAAACCTCTGCTGAAAGCTTGAAATTGTTAAATCCAGGATGAAACGATACTCCTATGGTTCTGCTTCATTGACTGCATTCGATCTTGGTTATTCAGACCCTGATGAGGTTCAGCAGGGACACGAGTGAGCTCACAGAGAGGCAGGACAGAGGCAACGAACCCCCGCACTCTGTTCTTTCCTGTGCAAACTTGCTGCTCGGCCTCTTAAGATTTCCAAACTGCAGGCTCCTTACCAGGGAGGACGACACAACTTTTTTTTCTCCTCAAACTTCCCCGAAGCTGCAAGTTTGTTCTGGCTAAGAGGGAAATGTCTGCGAGGGGTCTGATTTGGTAAGAAGCTTATTGGTTCACTTATGTCTTTAGTTTACTAAGCACTTCACCTGCGCTAGCCTCTGTGAGTACATTTGCATATTGAATCATCCCAATTTTGCATATACAGCAGGCACCTTTGCTCTTCGGACAGATCACCCTGCTGTGGCTGGACAGGGGAGTAACTGCCCAAGAGCACATGCTGCCGAGTTACTAGGGGCTTAGGAAGTTGCCTGCGCCTGTCCCTAATCTTTCCCACCAGAGTCCTTCCTGCTCCCCTTCCTCAGGGCTCTCCACCATCCAAGTGGGGGAGAAACACGTGCGCCCTTGAGCTGTGAGGTGGACACACCTGGAGGCGGCTCCGCAGGCTCTTGGTCTATGGATATAGCAGCTGTGGGTCCTCCAGTCAAATCACAGATCTGGATTTTGAGTAGAGAAATATGGGCCCTGGCTGTAGGGCCACGGGGACCCTCCCTCTGCCCTTTTTACCTCCAACCCTCTGCCTCTAACTGGAGCCCCAAGTTTTATACCCCCCAGGCACTAATTAAAGGCCTCCCTTGGAGACCTTCCTGGAGTGCATTTCAGGGCAGCTCCCCCACCCCCGTCCCACGCTGAGATGGAGAATGAATGTATTTATCCTCCTGATCTCCATGGTCACATTTCTCAGCTGTGAGGAGACGTGGCCTGACACGTGGTCTGTGCGCCAGGGCGGAAACAGAGAGGTGGTGTAGGGAGGGGGGCCCCAGGCAGCTGCTCCTCTCCTGGGCTCTGCCCTGCATCCGCCCCCTGAGTGGTGTCCATGGACCAGGTGAAACCCAGACCTCCTCTTCTAGCCTGGACCGTGACTGCCACACCAGCAGCCCTGTGCAGGCCTGGGGAGAGATAACTAATTTCCTTCGTACCCAAAGTGCACACCCAGTGACAGCATAACCTCCTCGGGGCTCAACCAGGCACCCACAGTGATACTTGGAAGGGATTTCTTCTCTCAAACCCCTTCCTACAACAGACAGACTAGCCTAGTAGAGAACAAACTAGTTCTCCTAGCAAAATGACTAGAGAGCCAGTTGCTGGTTAATGGGCCTTCAGTTGGTGCCGGGGTATAAAACTTGGGGCTCCAGTTAGAGGCAGAGGGTTGGAGGTAAAACAAGTCTATCTGTCTTGATTGTAGAGCCGGAGGCTTCATCCCCCGGACACTAGGATAATGAAAGGGGAGACACCGATCTTCCTCGAGTTTCTAGCTTGAGAGACGACAGGGAATCGTTCTGGGGAGTGATGGCTGGGTTACCAGACTTCCATCGACCTGCGGGAGGAGAAGGGTCTCAGCAGGTGAGGAGATGCAGGGAGCTTTCTGGTCAGAACTGCATGTGAATAAGAAGGGCTTTCAGGAGGCCCACTGACAGATGCCTAGAAAGCTTGGGGCAGGATGCATTTGAAAATGCTTAACCCGGGTTTAAGGCTGAAACAGCACAAGCAAACCTGCTGCCTGTGGCTTTCACAAAGCCAGTTTAAAGGGTCTCCTGGGCTCAGTTTCCACCTGACCCCTCTGGGGAAGCCCGGAGGAACATGCCTGTGACTCAAAGCGTGGCCTGTGCTGCCACCAACTGTCAGGAGGACACTGCCAGGCTCTGCCAAGCTGCTTGGGGTTCCACTGACTTCCAGACTTTCCGCTCCAGAGGAGCTAAAACAAGATGATAACATCCCCAATTATGGCCTCTGTAGGTACTCCTACCCTAGGCCCATGCTAGCCACCAGGTAGCTAAGAGACTCCCTGGGTGCTGAGTGCCCAGGGAGGAGGCCCTGCTGGCTGAGACCTCTGATCCAGCCCAGGCCCATGACCCTCCATCTCCAAACCTCTCACCAGCCATGAGTTTTCCCCCAAGTGAGGCTGCAGTCACTTGTTACCCATTACCAAAAACACAATCCCCAAAGTGGGACCTTAGTGGATACGTGTGAGGCTGTCTGTAGATAACCCAGAGCTGTCCCTGCCCTCACCCAGCCCCACCAACCCTGCCAAGGAGGAGGAGAGGATGGGGTTGAGGTGGAGACCCCAGAAGGGGGAGCAGCAAGGATTCTCTTCAAATACTGACTTGGCAGCAAGGCAGTTACCCCTCACTGGCTGTTCCCTCAGTGGTGGTACCTGGCAGGTAGGCAGGGCCACCCCGAGATGCTTTATCATGAGATCTGTGACCTGGGAAAGACCAAATGCGATGGATGAAGGTGGGTGTGTATGTGCATGAACGGGAGACCAGGTGGAAACTACATGAAATCCGGGACCACCCACTTACATTTGAACAGGCACTATCTTTCAGGAGCACCAATATATCATGATTTAAAGAGTTCCCGAGTCAAGGGAGTTTGAGATACGTGTTCTGTGCAGAACCACCAGCGGGGTCTGGCAAGACAGTCTAGTTAACTCCTGTACTCCTTAGCTTAGCTCACAAAAGCTGTCACGCTACACTCTGCATCAGACATGCCCCAGCCTTAGTTAACAAACAATTCTCCAAATAAGACATGGCATGACACCTTCAGTCTTTGCCTAGAAAACCTTCCTGCTCAGCCTGTCACTCCTATTTATTCTCGAGGTCTCATGTAAAAGCATCCCTGTCTCTTCCAGAGTAGGCCCTCCTCCTGCATGGCCCACAGGACCTGGCACATGCCATCACGGCACCCAGCATGCCCCATGTCATTATTTAGTGATAGATGTGTCTCCCTGATTTGGCTCATCTCTGTGTACCCATCACAGTGCTGGGGGTACAATGGACACATGACAAAATAAAGGTATCACTAACTGGAAGCTATTCGATAAACACTCTTTTCAAGAAGACAAGGAAGCAGGCAGAATGTGAAAGAAATAGAAGTTGAGGCAAACAACACATCTCCCACAGCTCTTGGGCCATACACTCCCTGCACCGTCACCTGCTGTGTGTGCCTCACAAAGGCATTCTGATGTGAATCAAAATGGAAATTCAGAATATAAAAGATGTGTGAAGCTGGGCACGGTGGTGCACACTTGCAGTCCCAGCTATTTGGAAGCCTGAAGTTGGGGGATCACTTGAGCCTAGGAGTTCAAGACCAGCCTGGGCAACATAGCCAGATCCTGCATCTTAAAAAAAAAACAAAAACAAAAACAAAAAAGTATGAGAATTTGCTTAGAAATGTTAGAGACAGGACAGACTTTAATAATCTCTCCTTTGAGAGTAAGACCAGATAGAGTGAACTGTGGGGTGTTAGCCCCTCTAACTGGAAGAACGGTGGTGTTTCTGTCTAGCAGACTATTTGGATTTCTTCCAACCCCTCATGGCACTACCCTCTTTAAATGCAGTTAATGTATGTAGTCAGCTAATTTGTCCATTGCTTTAAGTTCAGACCCAGTTCTTACATTTATCTGGCTCAAAAACTGACTGACTTTGCCAGGTTGCATATGAATTTTTTTTTAATACTACCAGTGTTCCTAGAAATTGTGCATAAATCAAAATGAATTCTAGTGCTGTGTCCTCAGGCAAACTACCTCATCCCTCTGGGCTTCAAGTCCTCGTCCTGAAATCTGACTCTATGGCTAGAGTTCAACCCAGTTTTAAAATTCCTAAGCCTGGATTGGATCTGATCCTTAGGGAATGCAGTTTTAAGCAAATCTAATATACAGAAAAGTCCAGGTTTACTAAGAAATCAATGAAGGGGTTTGGGAGTACAGCACTTCTCGAAGTTATAATGCCAGTCACCTAGGGATCTTGTTAAAATGCAGATTCTCACTGAGTGGCTCTGAGGTGGGGCCGGGGTTAGCATTTCTAATAAGCTCCCAGGTGATGCCTAGGCTGCTGGTCCATGGACCATACTTTGAGTAACATGCCATACTTTTAGTAGTATGCTAAAACCTCAGATTATCTTGCCAAGACCAGGATGACCAATTTCACCAAAAAGCAATAGTGGAAGAGAGGAAGGGATGGTGTATTCATTTGCTAGGGCTGCCATAACAAAGCACCACAGACTGGGTGGCTTAAACAACAGAAATTAATCTTCTCACTGTTCTGAAGGGCCAAAAATCCAAGATCAAGGTGTTGGCAGGGGTCAGTTGCTTCTGAGGGCTGTGAGGGAAGACTGTTGCGTCCAGGCCGTTCTCCTTGACTTGGAGATGGCCAACTTCTCCCTCTTTCTTCACATGAAGTAAGGACACACACACCCTATGTGTGTGTCTGTGTCAGTATCTTCTCCTCCTACAAGGACACCAGTCATTGGATTATGGCCCATCCTGATTCTGTCACTGTGACTTACCTCTTTAAAGGCCTTACCTCGGAATGCAGTCACCTTCTGAGGTGCTGGGGGTTGGGGCTTCAATGCATAAATTTGGGGAGGTCACAGTTCAGCCCATCACAGACGGGGATCTTCCACCCATTGTCCTGTCCTTCTTTGAGACAGCTGCTAGATGGGTTAACCACATGCCAGGTAGTGCTTAGAACCAAGCAACTTGTCCTTCAGAATTGCTCATAAACCCTGTGGACTCTGCAATAGTAACAGCAGTTAGATACAGTCACAGCTGACCGTAGAGTGATATCAGTGCTAATTAATAGGTTGATGTTGCAGGGCAGCAACATGCTTCATGGTTTTATTGCTGGCCCTGTCTTGCTCAACACGTTTATGCACAAGTTGAATGAACACAGAAAGCATGCTTATGAAATTTGTGGATGACACAAGGTTGAGAGGGAAAACCAATTGTATAGTTGATTGAAGAACTTGAATTCCAATGTTCTCAGTAAGTGACAGAATCAAAATGATTGTGACCAGCTAAGAATAACAGGCCTAAACAAACAAAATGAAGTATAACCAGATATAGTTAAACTTTCCTCTTTAGGTTGATCAAGGCAACTATCAGTTAGAAAGGCGCATCCCAAACTTCAGTGCTCATCACAATCCCCGAGGTATCTTGCTAGAAAGAAGCATCTGATTCAAAAGGTCTGGGGTGGGGGCTGGGCATGGTGGCTCACGCCTGTAATTACAACACTTTGGGAAGCCGAAGCAGGAGGATTGCTTCATCTCAGGAGTTTAAGACCAGCCTGGGAAACATGGCGAAACCCCATCTCTACAAAAAACCCAAAAATTAGCTGGATGTGGCTGGGCGCAGTGACTCACACCTGTAATCCTAGCACTTTGGGAGGCTGAGGTGGGAGGATTGCCTGAGCTCAGGAGTTCGAGACCAGCCTTAGAAACATGGTGAAACCCCATCTCTACTAAAATACAAAAAATTAGCTGGGCAAGGTGGTATGCGCCTGTAATCCCAGCTACTCAGGAGGCTGAGGCAGGAGAATCGCTTGAACCCAGGAGGCAGAGGTTGCAGTGAGCTGGGATTGCATCACTGCATTCCAGCCTGGACAACATAGCGAAACTCTGTCTCAAAAATAAATACATTAAAAATAATAAAAAAAAATTAGCAGGATGTGGTGGTGCATCCCTGTGGTCCCAGCTACTCGGGAGGCTGAGACAAGGAGATCACTTGAGGTCAGGAGTTCGAGACCAGCCTGGGCAACATGGTGAATATATATATACACAAAAATTAGCCAGGTATGGTGGCACACACTGGTAGTCCCAGCTACTCCAGAGGCTGAGGTAGGAGAATCACCTGAACCTGGGAGGCAGAGGTTCAGACTGAGCTGAGATTGCACTATTGCACTCCAGCCTGGGTGACAGAGCAAGACCCCATCTCAAAAACAAAACAAAATAAAGTTGGGGCGGGGCTTGAATCCTGCATTTCTTGCAAGTTCCCAGGTGATACCAATGCTGCTGGTCCATGGGCCACACTGAATAGTGAGAGTGAAAAGCACTAGGATGATTAATCAGTCTTACTTTGTACCTACAGAATTATGGAATTCTAAGTAGTTAATGGGCACTGTCTTTCCTACTCCCGAAGCCCCACCTGCTGTGCTGCATTTACCGTGAAGAGCCATATTTGAACGTGGCCTTTATGATATTAGAATACAACCAAGACAACAAAAAAATACTGAGAAATCTAGAATCTCTGCTGTGAGAACCGAAAGAGCTGGGGTCCATCAGCCTGCAGAAGGGAATAATAAGTGCAGGAAAGAAAACAGGTAGCTTTCCTTAGATTTTTAAAATACTGTCAAGTGAGAGAGAGTAGCCCTAAGCATTTAAAGAAAATCTCAGTGTAGCGTGTAGGGATCAAGAGTCCAGGCTCTGGGGTTGGAGAGATCCACCTTCAAATCTCAACAGCACTGTTTTCTCTGTGACTTCCAGTAAATTACCTAAGTCTCTTGACATACCAGTGTCCTTATCATATAATAAAAATATTAATAGCAGTAGCCATCTGTATTAGTTAATTCAGCTATGCTAACTGCTATCACAGAAATATTGTGTTAGTGGCTCACACATCAGAGGCTTCTCGTCTGTGTGTAGTCCAAAATGTGTGTTCTGGATTAGCAGGCAGCTTTGCACTAAACGAAGACTCAGTGACACAAGGCTCCTTCCATCTGGTGGCTCTGCCATTTTCATCACCAACCTTCCAAGGTCACCATGAAAGGGAAAGAGCATGAAAGATCATGCATGGAGGCCAGGAGCAGTGGCTCGTGCCTGTAATCCCAGCACTTTGGGAGGCTGAGGGGGTAAGATCACTTGAGCTTAGAGTTCAAGGCCAGCCTGGGCAACATAGTGAAACCTCGTCTCTACTAAAAATACAAAAATTCGCTGGACATGGTGCTATGTGCCTGTGATCTCAGTGACTCGGGAGCCTGAGGTGGGAGAATCACTTGAGCCTGGGAAGTCAAGGCTGCAGTGAGCCAAGATCGTGTCACTGCATTCCAGACTAAGTGAGAGGGCAAGACCCTGTCTCAAATAAATAAATAAAAAGTTCATGCATGGCAGGTTTTCATGAGCCATATCTGAAAGTGTCATACATCCCTTCTGCCTACATGTCATTGGCTGGACCTCAGGCACCAGGCCACATTTAACTATAATGAGGCTTAAAAATGTGGTCTAGCTGCACAGCCAGGGGAAAACGAGTTCAGTGAACAGCTAGCCCCTCTCTGCCACTCTCTATCACAAGGCTGTTGTGAGGATTAAGTTAGATAATGCAGGTAAGATGCTTAGTTTGACATGGTATCTGATACATAGGGGTCAGCAAGTTGCTACCGGTATGTGCTTTTGGAGGAAAAAAGGTAAGTCCCAAATATTAAATTATAGGAAGGCAGATTTCAAAATCAAACCAAGACAGAACATAAAGAATAACAGTACAGTTCAATTGTGAATTCTAGGATACGGCAGAACTATTCTAGTAGAAGGTTTGTTTCAGGGATGCTGAAGGGAATTCCTTTAGTAGATGAAACACGGAACTAGGTAACCTTTAGATATGCTCAGGAATATCAAGAACCTTGGGCTTCACACATGTAGCTTGATTCTAAGGGGATTTATGTTTAAATGTGGTAGAGTAGACTACATCAGCATTGTCATTCTTTGTAACCTACTCTGCATCTTAATAATCGATATCACTCAGTAACCCTGAAACAGACTTAAGCAGATAGAGGTTACAAAATCCTATCTTTTGCTTGGTTTGACATCTTTCTCTCCTTATCTCCACGCCTACCTCTGTATATTTCCAAAAGATGAATTAAAACGTAATCTTGGGAACCTCAGACCTGAGTCCTCCCTAGAGATAACTGAAGAGACTGGGTCATGAAAGAAATGTGACTTTCTAGTAGCTGATCGTTCCTATGTTAACATCTTAGGCCAAGCCTGCTGTTTTCAGATCTTTACAGATTGCATTAGATAGATTTTTCTGCAAGATTCTCCCTAGAGTATATGGAAACTTCTTCTAAGGGCCTTTTCCCCAAACCCCTGCCAACTATTGGTCTAGTTATTCAATACGTTCATACGTAGTAGACAGAGGATGGCTTTTTAAAATTACAGTAGGCAAAACACATATTCTTTTTAAAATGAATTAAGATCTGTTTAATATTCTAGGCAAAAAGAAATCTGACAAGAATCTGCACTGCCTGTAAAGATCTTCAACTCACAACTTGCCACCAACTCCCAGTTCCAGAGGCTAATGCCCAATCGTGGCATCTGCGGTTCAGTCAATAAAGCTACTCTTGATATTTCTCTAATTTCCAAGTCTGCTTGGTGATGCATCTCTCCCCAGTCATTCTGAGTTTTGCTCCCTCCTTTCCTTCTCCAATAACACAGGTCTCCACCTGAAAAGCAAGCCTGCCAGCGTTAGATCAATTAACTTGTTTGGTTTAGTGGTACCAGACCCCTAGCTGCTTTTGGAAGCAAACAGAGAATAGTTACTGACATTTTCCAAATATTAGCATGTTCTCATTTTAGGAGAACTAGAGTCTCCTGAAGTTCTTGGAGATAGAACCTTGGTATATTTCTGTTTAAAATGTTCTATTACTTGGTATCTATTAGAATCAACACTGCCACATGAAATAAATTTATGATTTGCTCATACTGTGGAGAATTTCCTTAAGAACTGTTAACATGTAAATAGCGTGCAAAATCTCAAGTCTTCTGAATACATTCACTTGACTATATGGTACTACTGTAAACACCAGGACGACACTGTCTTAACCACACCAAAGGCATTTCTCAGGACAGTCACCTACTAGGAACTTCCCGACCTTGCCTGAAGTGGAAGAGAAGTGAAAAAAGGTGAAAACCAGTCTCTGGACAGACCTCAAGATTCTATGTTTCCAGTGTAAAGAGACACAAAATCAACCCCTACACATCTTAGCCATAATATTTTCGTTATTATTAAAGCCAGGGATAGAAAGTAGAAGAGCTATCAGGACTATAAAGTCACAAGGCATATGCTCCTGTGGTGGGTTGAACAGTAACCTCCCAAAATTCACACTGACCTGGAACTTCAAAGGGGACCTTATTTGGAAACAGGGTCTTTGCAGATGTAACTAGTTAAAGGTGAAGATGAGATTATACACTTGTGTGTAGTCCAAGTGAGGGCCCTCAGGGAGGAGGGCCCTCCAACTGGTGTTCTTATAAGAGGAGGAGAGGACACAGAAAGACACAGAGAAGACCATGTGAAGACAGATGCAGACACTGGCATTTTGTTCCCACAGCCAGCAGCTTCCAGAGGCTGGAAGAGGCAAGGAAGGATTCTCCCCTAGAGCCTTTAGAGTGAGGGCAGCCCTGCCGACCTTGGATTTGGGCTTCTAGCCTCCAGAACTGAGAGAATAAATTTCTGTTGCCTTAAGTCACCCAGTTTGTGTCATTTGTTACAGCAGCCCTAGAAAACGGATGCAGCCAATATAGGTCAATGGCAATGCTTGTGTTATTTTTTAATTGGGGTCTGGCCCAGCAGTACACACACACTTTTCGATAATGGCAGAAAGCACAGAAGACACAAAGCACTATTTGTTCAATTTTCTTCCTTCCCTTAGCATTAAAGGCAACCACTATCACTTTCATAAGAATTAAGATTGCTAAGAAGTACCCAGTGAGATTAAACTATCAAGAATTGAAAGTGTAAAGGACCCGTGGAGACCCCTAGCACAACTTCCCACTTGTATTTAGGTAATTGGAGGCCTCAGCCATATGATATTGTCAAGAAGCCAACCATCAAGTCCTGACCTTTTCTTCATTCTCAGGCAAAGCCTCCATTAATATCACAAATAGGAAAAGTTATCAGTCCTATAGCCTAAACCTGAAAAGTTACATTTCTATACTAGCTTTGAATCTAAATAATTTGCATAGAGTTATGGCATTTTTTTCTTCCACAATACCTTAACATGTAGAGAACCCTGCAAGCAATGACAAGACGAAATGGGTACTTTCATTTCACCCGTAACAACAGCAAATTGAAATCACCTTCAACAAATCCATATGCTATTTGAGGAAATGAGAAACATGGCCTCAACATCACTTTGAGGGACAGAATTCAAAAGCGATGCTTCATTCTCCTACGTGTTTTTCTTCTCATTTCCCCCACCATTTCCAAAAGTACATGAGTAAGACACAATGCTGGCTCAACAATGTGATCTAAAACATCTACAGAGTTAGCACAGGAAAAAGGGCTAGAAAGAAATGCATCAAAATATTAACAGTGCCACATGTGTTTTCATTTTCCTTATATTTTTATTTTCCACATTTTCTGCAATGAGAATGTATCACTCTTAAATCAAGGGGAAGTCTTTGAGGAAGATGAAAGGTTTTCAGGCAACCCTTTAACTCCTTTTCTAAAATTTCTTTGAAACTGAACAATTTACCTAGACAACAAAGGTGGGGGACTCTACTGTATCTTCTTTTGTACCGTTTGAATGTGGACAGTGTGTATATATATATATGTATTAATTGTCCCCATCTCACATTTCCAAAATTTGCCTTTTCTCCCCTACATGACCGTCATAACTAGTCAAAGTAAATATTTTCTTTACTAAACATATTTTCTCGTTTTGGGCCTCTCAATCTTTTGCCTTAGAAGGCCCTAGAATATAAGACTTAAGAGTATTTTGGGTATCAGGCATCCCATCAGGGATCACTCCCAGGAATCTCAGATTTAGATCACCCCTATTCTGATCTAGTCATTAATTTTTAATCAGAAATATAAATCTTACAGAAAAGAGGTTGGAGCAATCCTAAATTCAGGTTGGTTTCCAGGATACCAGTGGTTCATGGTGGGAGGATGCTGTCAGAGAAACTTTATAATTACAACTGGAACACTCAATCCTTCCCTTAAATGACTTTTTGTCTTTCCCTCTCCCCACCTCCTCATCTTAGGAAATCTCTACTCCCCTTATGTTGCATGCCTCTTTGGTAAAGAAACACTGTGATTTACAAAATAGTAAGAAAACTTGTGACTAAACCCCTTGAGGAAACAGTCATGTGTTGTTTTCCCAAAGACTACAGCAAGATTCTACCAAGACTCCTGACCTGGAACACAGTACAAATTGAATGAAGAATAACAGGGTTTTGAAAATGGCAAAGGACAGATCAGTATGCTGTCATATGCAAATAAAGGGGGAATATACAACTATGGGCTTATATATATTGACTATGCTGGAAAGATATGTTGAAATTGGCAAAAGTGGGTGAATCTAGGGAGGGGAGCAGGGGACCTGGGAAGGTCTGAGTAAGATATTTTGCTATGCTTTTTTATACTGTTTGAATATTCACCATGTATCTATAGCGTTTTCAAGTAATGACATGGCTTCTTCACTGCTTCCAATTCCACAGGAAACTTATTAGGCAAAGCCACAGACATTAGAATTATTCTGACAAATGGCTCCACTGTATTACCGTACCTTTCTCCTCCTAGCCTCCCCATTACCCAATCCCCAGTGCAATATATAACAATCTCACATGATCTTAGACTGTCTATAAATAAGACACTAAGGTGCATGCATTCAGTCAGTGACTTTCATCAATATAATATGGTACTGGAGGCCAGGCATGGTGGCTCACATCTATAATCCCAGCACTTTGGGAGGCCAAGGCGGGAGGATCACCTGAGGTCAGGAGTTCAAGACCAGCCTGGCCAACATGGAGAAACCCCATCTCTGCTAAAAATACAAAAATTAGCTGGGTATGGTGGCAGGTGCCTGTAAACCCAGCTACTCAGGAGGCTGAGGCAGGAGAATTGCTTGAACTTGGGAGGCGGAGGTTGCAGTGAGCCAAGATGGTGCCACTGCACTCCAGCCTGGGCAAGAGTGAGACTCTGTCTCAAAAAAAAAAAAAAAAAAAATGGTACTAGAGGCCGACAGTAGAACTATGCCATTCAAAAACCTATAGAACAGTAATAACCAACATACATGGCCATGTGCCACATAATTATAATACTGTATTTTTATAGTACCTTGTCTATGTTTAGGTATGTTTAGAAACACAAATAGTTACCATTGTGTTACAGTTGCTGTATTCAGTACAGTAACAGGCTGTACAGGTTTGTAACCTATGAGAAACAGGCTACACCATATAGCCTAGGTGTGTAGTAGGCTACACCATTTAGGTTTAAGTATACTCTATGATATTTGCACGACAAAATTGCCTGATGCATTTCTTAGAACATATCCCCATCGTCTCTGTCATTAAGTGATGCAGGACTGTATACTGTTCACTACATGTTCTAGCACTGTTCACAAATAAAGCACTTAGAACAGTGCTTTACATATGACAACGCAATAAAGTCCCCCAACCACCTCACAGGTGGTTCCTATTATATACATGCAAGAAAACAAAGGCACAGAAAAGTTGAATAATTTGCCAAGGTCACACACTGGAAAGAGGCAGGACTAAGATGGGAAGCCAGGGTATGCTCTCGCCCATAGCAATACTGCTTCAGTACCACCCATGGTAAAAGAACTTGGAGAGATGGCAACCTAACATTATTTTAAGAGTTGCCATTAAAATTGCTCTCACTGTGGTTTACCAACAAAGCCAAAAGTCTTTAAATGAGTTCCTCAGGAATATTTTCTTCCTACAAATATTCAGTATGGCAAGGTCTACATAGGCTGTGATGCTCCTACTTTATATATCTGTAGTACTTTCTGTATCTATAGACCGTGTATGGTAATATACTCTATTACTTTATATTTCTATATCTCACCGAATCAGCCAGTGTTCAGCTACATGATGATCAACACTTTGGGTTTCTTGTTTGGTACAGCACAGTCTCTCCATTGTTTACCAGAAGAAAAATAACAAAAATATCTACTGAAGACCAACTTCCAACTGGTGAAACAACTTCGGCAAAAAAGCAAATGCACCAATGTGATACAGCTGAAATGCATATGAAAATATTAAGCAGTATTAAAAAGTCAGAAAAGATGCTGATATCAGCTATAAATCATGTCCACATGTAAAAAAAAAAATAGTTCAGAGAGGCATATGAAAGTGTTTAAAAAGACAGAAATGTTAAAAACAAAATAAAAACTGACGACTAGGTCATGTGTAAACATGTGACACATTATAGTTTTATCTCTGCACAATCACTGAGTCTTGTTGAGGAAAAAGTTTTATAAACAGTTGGTTGACAGTACAACTAGGCAAAGAGATAAAGTCCAAACTAATCAACTTGAGAACTTGGTTCCGTATTTTTCTAAAGAATATGCCTTAACACGGCTTGTGTTCTCTGTTGTAACCATGACTAGTATAACTATTCTTAATTCTAAATAAAGTTTTTCCATAATTCTTACAAAATTTACCTCAAATGCAGGTCTTAAGAAATATTAAAGTTTACTTTTTTATTGTAAAGAGAAGAATCAAAAATGTTCAGCAGGAGACCATTTAAAAGATCGTTCAGTCATATTAAAAGTAAATGCGGGCTGGGCACAGTGGCTCACACCTGTAATCCCAGCACTTTGGGAGGCAAAGGCGGGTGGATCACTTGGGGTCAGGAGTTCAAGACCAACCTGACCAATGCAGTGAAACCCCGCCTATGCTAAAAATACAAAATTAGACGGGTGTGGTGGCACAACCCTGTAATCCCAGCTACTTGGGAGGCTGAGACAGGAGAATCGCTTGAACCCACGAGGCAGAGGTTGCAGTGAGCCAAAATCACGCCACTGCACTCCAGCCTGGGCGACAGAGCAAGACTCCGTCTCAAAAAAAAAAAAAAAAAAAAAAAAGGTCAATGGGTTTGGGAGTGGTGGCTTACACCTATAATCTTAGCACTTTGGGAGGCTGACGCGGGAGGATCACTTGAGCCCAGGAGTTCAATACCAGTCTGTGCAACACAGCAACGACCCAGCAAGGTGGTACTTATCAGTAGTTCCAGCTACTTGGGAGGCTGAGGTGGGAGGACCGCCTGAGCCCAAGAATTCAAGGTTACAGTGAGCCATCATTACACAACTGCACTCCAGCCTCAGGTGACAGAGTAAGACCCTCGGTCTAAAATATAGAAACAAATAAAAGTAAATATATGAAATGGGTAGTTTTTTAATGTAAAATACACCTCAGTAGAGTTGCTTTAAAAAAGTAAACAGATGGAGAATTTCTGGTACTTTTTAGCTGTTCATCACCCAAGACAAATACATGTATATGTGTATATAAACACACACACACACACACACTTTTGAGATGGAGTCTCACTCTGTCACCCAGGCTGGAGTGCAATGGCATGATCTCAGCTCACTGCAACCTCTCCCTCCCGGGTTCAAATGATTCTCCTGCCTCAGCCTCCCCAGTAGATGGGATTACAGGCACCTAACACCCCATCTGGCTAATTTTTGTATTTTTAATAGAGATGGGGTTTCACCACGTTGGCCAGGCTGGTCTTGAACTGCTGACCTCAAGTGATCCACCCACCTTGGCCTCCCAAAGTGCTGGGATTACAGGCGTGAGCCACCGTGCCAGGCGACATTGTTTTGAGATGGGATCTTGTTCTGTCACCCAGGCTGGCGTGCAGTGGTGTGATCATAGCTCACTGCAGCTTCAATCTCCTGGGCTCAAGCAATTCTCCTGCTTCGCCCTCCTGAGTTGCTGGGACTACAGGTGCACATAACCACACCCAGCTAATTCTTTCATTTTTTGTAGAGGTGGGTCTTGCTATGTTGCCCAGGCTGTCTCAAACTTAGCCTCAAGCAATCCTCCCACCTCGGCCTCCCTAAGTGCTGGGGATTACAGGTGTGAGGCCCAGCTGCAAAATAAATATTGAAGGCAGAGGGTCATGAACTCCAATGCCTAAATGAATCAGGCAAGGGAAGGTAAACTTATGCCTGTGTATCTAAAGTAGACAGCTGCTGGTTAGCTCTGATGGATTGTTGCCACCAGGGTACAGCTAGGGATTCCCGATCTTCTAATTTCTCAAAAGAAATGGAAATATAGATTCTTATGAATTAAAACATTGGCAATACTGTCTGAGTCAAGGAGAATGCATTTGTAGATCAAATCTACTCCAAGGCCACCATTCTGCAAACTGCACAGAAGAATACCTTGGATGCACTTATTTGTTCTTTCTTAAGATATATTTCACAAGACAAAGTTTAAAAATGAATATTAAAAATAAATTTTGAAAAATACCTTAGTAAAAAACCCTGATGGGCAAGAAAAGCTTTTGTAATGAGTATGCTTAGCTTTCTTTGTGAATCAAATAGCCTGCAAATTTACAACGATGTCAAATAAAGTGATACAACAATTTGGATCTGAAGTGACTTTCTGGAACCAAAAATGCCCATACTCCAAAGTAACTCACAGTCCGAGCTAGGAAAAATTCACAGCCCAGCAATGTGAGCACATCAGGGGCTAACTACTAAGGACAATGGTTTTCAAAGTCAGTGACTAAGCAAAGTTATTCTTATAATAAAATAATTATTTTAATGAAGTATTTGAAATAATTTTAAACATCTGATCAGTAAGATTATACATAAATGAGTAGGCTGCACTTTACAAAAAATAAAGGTAAGCATTTAAATATACAAAAACAACTTTGGATAAAGATCTCTTCTTAAAGTACTCCTTTAACATTCACATAATTTATAGCATTTTACATAACTTGCTGAAACAAAAAAAAAGTGGCCAATTTAAAATTTACTATAGTGTAGAATGTGGCCATAACAGTCCCAATGGGAAGAACAGGATGAAGAATAACATACGTGAGGTGGTTTTTTTTCCTCTGAATTCTTGTAAGTATAGCATTTCCCATTTCCGAAATACCTTCTTGGAGGATTCAATCATTTTTTTCTGTATGTGATTCTAACTACAGTGATTATTTTTCACCAGCTGTATTCCACACACGTGGAATTTTCTTTTTTTTCTTTTTTTAAAGAGGGTTTGCTTTGTCCATCAGCTTCTTCCTCAGGTGAACACATATAACTTGCTTCTCATATTTACAGCTCATATTCCGAAGAGTGAGATACTGACAGTACCTTTTAAGTACAGAATCCAACATAAAGTCCTATTGTTAAAAATTTCTCATCATCAATTAGGATTTTTTAAATGTGCCAACATGCTTAAAACTTAGGATAACTAAAATACATTATGACAGAAGGAACTACAAAAACTATCCTTCTTGGGATTTAAAACAATACAAAACAAAAAATAACATTTTCCTTTCAAAATACTATAATTTGAAAACATCTGGTACATTCTCCTTTCTGGTTGTGCTGTGATTTTTTTCCCCATCAACAAAACATGTACCAATTGTTTTGGGGTTCCGATTCTACCTCTTCCCCTCTTGGGCGTATGAAGCACATTTCCTGTTTTATGATACCATTTTCACATTCCCCTCATCAGTTTGAAAGCAATGCCTTAACGTTCCTTCTAATACTTTGCACCTTTTCCGTTTTTTCAACAAGATACATTGGTAGATTTAATTTTAAGGTTTCCCTGATAAGGACGTCCCCTCACTTGGTACCAGAAACGGCATATGGTGATATGAAGCAGAGAATTAGCAATCCCAGGCACAATCTATCCCCATTTGTCTCGTTTTGACAACATTGGAACTCAGCCGACCAAAGTCACCACAGGCCCTACTCTGTGGCCTGTCATGTACAGAAGGTGACTGTCATAGTTAGCTAAGCAACTTCTGATTCCTGCCCAGAAAACCTACCACTTTGGGACAGGTTCAATATAGAATGACATAGTCATTCTTGTATTTTCTTACACCTCTTCCTTTCTCCTGCATCTCAATGCATGCTGTATTAGGGAAGGACACCTCACCTGCTACAATTCGGCAGATGAGGCAGGTAGTAACAAACAGGGCCTTAACTTGCTTTAATTAAATGGGCAGATGCCGAATTCAGTGCAAAGTGTACTTCATAACTGATTTTCAGAAGACAAAGATGAATTTGAGTCTGCAAGAGCCCCATGGGATGGATAGGTAAGAGTTAATATAGTTTCTAACTGTAAACAATGCTCTTTCAATGTTGGTGATTATTTTCCAGAAACTGAAATTTCAGGACAGTGCAACAATGCTCTTTGTGTCTTCTTTGGCAGTAAATAGCAAGGATCTGGATGGAGAGTGGAGTGGTCACTTCAGAAGGGCCAGGTATAGAGCTCGAGAATACTTCATCTCCCGTTCCTGTTCCATACAAAATATCAAGTCCCTGAGGCAGACTCTCGTGATTCTTGGACGATGCAATTGTTTGGTGGCTGTCAGGCTGGATGTCCCAGAAGCAAGAAGGTTGTCTTTTAAGCCCTAAAAATAATAAAAGGAAAAGCAATTTGAAACAAAAATCTTTCATAGAGGGAAAGCCTGTCAATTCTAGCATGTAAGAGCCCACTACCCCCTGGTCACTGGGTTAGGTACTGGAGATAATGGAATGATGAAGCCCTAACCCTGTCCTCCAGCAGCCAGCCTCAAATGGCCACTAAACCTATCACCTGAGCTCATTCATTCCTTCCTTCTCACCTGCAGCATGGCAATAGCCTCTGAAGTAGTTTCTCCATTTCCAGGCTCTACTTGGCTCCATTCTTTCCAGTGCATTGCAGGCCAGCCTTTCCCTCTTTAAAGGCCTTACACAAATCTTTTGAGAGTGATAGATGTGTTTATCACTTCGATTGTGGTGATGATTTCATAGCTGTATGCATACATAAAAATCTATCAAATGTATACTTTAAATGTATGCAGTCTTTTGTATGTCAATAATAGAAAATAACAATGAAGGCCTTTCATTGTTCAGATCCCACCAGGCCATGGTTCCAAAATCTTCAATGGCTCCCCACTGCTCAGAGCAGCTTCTTGAGAACCACACTGAGCACTTTTCATATATTATCTCTTTTCTATCATACAAAATTGCAGCCAGTTTTAAATGAGCGCTGCCCCCATTTATCAAATGAGGAAACTGAGCTTAGACAGGTTAAGCAATCTGTTCAAGGTCACATAGCAAAGTTGAGCTGTGACTCAGTTTCTAATTTGATTTAAAGTAAACGCTCTGGTTGGGCACGGTAGCTCACGTCTGTAATCCCAGCACTTTGGGAGGTCGAGGTGAGCAGCTCACCTGAGGTCAGGAGTTCGAGACCAGCCTGGCCAACATGGTGAAACCCCGTCTCTACGAAAAATAAAAAAATTAGCCGGGTGTGGTGGCACGTGCCTGTAATCCCAGCTACTAGGGAGGCTGAGGCAGGAAAGTTGAACCTGGGAGGCGGAGGCTGCAGTGAGCTGAGATCGCGCTACTGCATTCCCACCTGGACAACAGAGCAAGACTCTGTCTCAAAAAAATAAAAATAATAAAAATAAAAATAAAGTAAGTGATCTTAACCACTGTGCTGTATCATCCACCATATCACATATAAACCCATCACCCTGGCTTCCTTCTCTCCAGCCTCACTTCCCATTGCTCCTTTACAAGGCATCTTAACTGCAGCCACAATAGACAGAGATTCACAAAGAGGCCATTCTAGGCCAATCTACCCATCTTTTAAGACCCATTTCAAATGGGTCTACCTGTCCTTCATCCAAGGAAATCTCACCGTGGCAATGACCTTACATCGTATTACAGTAATTTGTATATGCTCCCACCACCACCACATACCCACTAGACCGTAAGCTTTCTGAGAACAAGGACTATGGTTTCTGTCTCCTCTAGGGCTTAGCAGAGTTCACAGAGCAACACATATCAAACAAAATATCCACAATATTTTCTAAATTGAATGTACTGGTTTAAAACAGAACAAGAATTCTAAATGTCATTTTAAAATGATGAAAACACAACACTCCTGTAATTAAGACAGTTTTCCAAATATGTTTACCAATATGAATTACCAATATGTCTATATGCTATTACTTTTAATTGGAAGAAAAGAAAAACATAGAACTCTCAAAGGGTAATTTTGTACAAATGAAATCCTTTAATTCTTTTTACCTTTGTTTCAAAACAAAATCCTTTGTTTCAAAAAACGTCTCAATAGGACTGGCAAATGTCTTTTATCCACCCAAAAGACATACATAAGGAAAGATATTTACCTAACATAGGAAGAAAATCTGGTTCTGTTACTGTCCTTTTATAACCATTACATTTTAATTACTCCTTCCACCTTTTTGGGTTTCTTGTTTTGTTTTGATGGAGAGGAAGGAAATCCCTTAAGGTCTCCAAAACACCATGGTCAAAATCAGTCAAACTTAATTCCATGCATGTTCACAGCATGACTTAGGGGTACTTTATCTGATGGACAAATAAAACTTGTTTAAGAGATACTACCCAGTTTTTGAGGGACATGATATCGCAGTCATATTTTTATACTCATTAAGTTAAACTTGTTATAAGTATCCATGGAAAAAATTCTGGAAAGTCCACATTCTAAAAGAGGAAAAAAAGATTGGTCTCAGCTGCACAATTGTTTGGCTACTTATCCCGGAGCCCATCCATAGCATACAGCCAGTCTCTCGCTACTTCTGCAGGGTTCTTGGTAATGAATGCAATTTGTACAAGTGTAAGCCTCCGGAACTTCAGCTAAGCCTGGCAGTGAAGCACTAGCGTGTCACTCTGCTAGCACCAACACTCAGAGATGGTGTAACTCAGACGTAATTTTAACTACTGTAAATTATTACCATCAAAATATCTTCATAAGATTTTTGCAGAATGGCACCAAAAGTTCAGTTTTGTTTGGAAAACTGAATAAAAAGTACATATTAGGAAGAAAGTTACTAAAACACATAATTGGCAATGAGTGGCAGTTTTGTTGTTTACAGGAGTAATCCGTTTAAAACTACAATATATTTAGGCCAAGGCAAGCAAATCACTTGAGATCAAGAGTTCAAGACCAGCCTGGCTAACATGGTGAAACCCCATCTCTACCAAAAAAATTTAAAAATGAGCCGGGCGTGGTGGTGTGTGTCTGTAAGCTCACTTACTCGGGAGACTGAGGTGGAAGAACTGCTTGAACCCGGGAGGCAGAGGGTGAAGTGAGCCAAGATCATGCCACTGCACTATAGCCTGAATGACAGAGTGAGACTCTGTCTCAAAAAAACAAAAAACTTCAATACATTTAACTAGAGGCAATTTCTTTAGCCATAAATTAGATATATTACGTTAAAACTGTATCCATATGTTTATAAATCTTCTAAGAGTTTACCTAAAATCAGTACTTTGGTGTTTTATATGAAATTGTAAAATAACTGGCTAGACAGACACAATGTCTCGGCAATTCCACATCTATGTAAATACCCAGAAATATGCCATGGGTTCATCAAAAGATACTGTATAAGGATGACAACTATCCACAAGAGCCCTAAGCTAGAAACAATCCAAGTGAGTACATTAAGAGTACAATAAATTGTGGAATAATCATACCATGGAATGATACACAGCAATAATGACTGGGTAACAGGAAAGAGTATCACAAAAATGTTCAATGAAAGGAACCAGACACAAAGGAATTCATACTGTATGATTCAATTTCTACCAAGTCCCCAAACAGACAATGCTAAAAAAAAGTCAGGAGAGTGAGTTCTCATGGGGGAGATGAGAAGTGATTAGAAGAAGAGTGAGGTTGTCTGGAGTTCTGATGATGTTTCCTTCTTGATCTAACTACTGCCTACATCAATGTGTTCATGCTGTGAAAATTGTGGTGAGCTTATGACTTGTGTACTTTTTATATTGATGCTATATTTCAATAAAAAATTAAATCGCTACCCCAAAAACCTTGCCTCAGGAAGAAATTAACATGGAAGCAAAGAGAGGGGGGAAAGGAAAGACAATAAGGCAAAATTGTCAAACAGAAAAAAAAAAATAAAGAGACCTAATCATCTGAGTAAGGAACAAAGGGGTCACAGTTCATGTTTGTCATGTGACAAGCCTGAAGGATTCAGGGGAAAGAGCCATATTACAGCTGCCAGCACAGAGTTGAAAAGAAGGTCATTCCAACAGGATGCAGCAGAGGGCCTGAGGCAATGTTATAAATGAAAAAAACCCCAAGGGACTTTCAGTAACCCAAGAGAAATGTCTTTCATGATTCACAACTTTACAAAGGTGATAGCATTCTCTTTCCCCAAATAGCAGCTAACTAGAAAGTCAATCTTTCTTGAATCTGAATACAAAATATGTAGCATTTTTATTCCTGAGCTTATGATTTGGCGACGTCCGCAATTGTAACTTGTCAATCACAACGACCTGGCCAAAATAACCATCTACTCTCAATTATCCACAGTTAAGAGGGTAGAGAGTACACAGATAACTTACAGCCATAAAAACCAAACCTACTTTTTCACCATCAGTTTTAATTTTCCTCTGCCTCATCAAGTCCTTTCCCCAGAGTTGACTAGGACTGATTTCTGGTCACATTAGAAATCACAAAGAACACTAACGTGATTAAGGGCCCAGAGTTTTTAAGAAGGAAAAAAAAAAAAAAAGGCTGTTTATTCTTCTCACTGTTAGCATACTGTTCATTTTGGAAATAGAAGGTTTTCCCACGTAACTTTCTACATGAGGATATTCCTTAATCTGGATTCTTCTCCTGGATGAAAATGAAACAAACAATTCATTTCCCAGGTGCACAACAGTTGTCCTAAGAAGCCGACTCAAACCAAAATGTTAACATCTTCTAAAATTGCCAGATAATTGTTACCCATTAATGTTACCCAGCCCACTAACAACTTATCTCACCTAATTTGTTTTGTTATACCACTAAACTAAGTTTCTTGTTTTTATAATGAAACTTTGGAGGAACTCCATTGCTCTAACAAGAAAAAATGCAAAATCATCAGTTACCAATTTTAGATAAGTAACACCATTTTAATAATGATATTAAATAACTAAAAATAACTAGTAATCCAATTTTTATCCCTTCAACTTAATACAGCAGGTGTTGTGAAACATAACCTTTAAAGGCTTTTCTACTTCTTTTTCCATATTTCCTTAAATTAGATGACTGGCTCTACTACATTAGAAGCAGAAAGGACATCTTTATGAACCCAGGGTCTTCAGGAATCCTGTTGGGGTTTATAGTGACTCCATACAGGCCTCTCCTTCCAAGAGCCACCATCCATGGTAATGTAGCTTCATGCTAGTCCATGTTCTGATTCCATTCAAAACTATCTGGGTTACTGGGAACCTACTATGGGCAAGGAACTGTGCTAGGCAGCATAAGACATACATAACTGACCAGTGGCAAACACTCATTGTCTCCTCCATAGGCAATCTCAAATTACTTAATTTCTCTGTGCCTCAGTTTCCCAATCTGCAAACCAGGGACAGTAATACTAATTATCTCATATGGCTGGTGTGAAGATTAAATGAGACTGGTATATGCTCTAAAAATGTTCGCACTATTCTCATAATGAAGTCCCTAGTTAGTAGGAAGGCACTGAAGGTTTACAAACAGGAAACACTGTAATTCTAGCTCCAGAGCTTTTTTCCCATCCCCCTCCTATCCAGGTCCTATTCTCTCAAGTCTTCACTAAATCACTGGTTACTGAACTCAAGAGAAGTAATTTGTGCTGCCATACTTACCTTGTCCCTCTCAGTGAAATTTCTGAATTTTAAGGGAGCCTTGAATGCCTAAAGCTCCAAAGTAGACCGATGGGCATTTCAGACATGTGACAGGTGGATAGCAAGTTTTTCTTACACTCCTCAAATTAAATAGTGGAGGAGCCTGCTGCTGTACAGAATGAACTAAGCTTATCAATATTGTCTCTAGAAACTAAAAGTCAATCTCTTTCATTCAATTCCCTGAATCCTAAGACTAATAAAAGCAAAATTTGTGTCCCAGAATCTGAATAGTTAACCAAACACAAAAACTGAGAATTTCTTAATAGAGGAATCAAAAGGCAAAGATTCATGACATTCTCAGATTCTACCTGATTTACACTAAGTCCCAACCTCATGCCACCATGGCAGCTCTTAAGGGATGGCTCAAGTCTTTTCAGCTTTAAGGAGGAAACAAGGTCCAACCGTGAAGAATAGGGAGTAGAAAAAAGACCCAGCTCCAGAAAAAAAAAA
This sequence comes from Theropithecus gelada, assembly GCF_003255815.1. NCBI lineage: Eukaryota > Metazoa > Chordata > Mammalia > Primates > Cercopithecidae > Theropithecus > Theropithecus gelada. The sequence goes on along the minus strand of NC_037686.1, from coordinate 18,440,582 downwards.
ACAAAAAAAAAAAACAAAAAAACAACATCTTCTAAGTTTCAGAAGCAAAAATAAATAAAAGTGCCCTGGATACCTGACCCAGTGTAACAAGAACACTGAAAATTTATATTCAAAATACCCAAGCTTCTAGGCCTTAAAGGGGAACACAGGACAGAAAAATACTGAGCTTCAAATTTGACTGCCCTCTGCTGGTCAACAAGCAGAACTTCTGAAGCAACAGCTCTCTCATCTTTACCACCTTCATTTTATTCTTTTTTTTATATATATATATATATTATACTTTATGTTCTAGGGTACATGTGCACAACGTGCAGGTTATGTATGTATACATGTGCCATGTTGGTGTGCTGCACCCATTAACTCATCATTTACATTAGGTATATGTCCTAATGCTATCCCTTCCCCCTCCCCCAACCCCATAACATGCACAGTGGGTGATGTTCCCCTTCCTGTGTCCAAGTGTTCTCATTGTTCAATTCCCACCTATGAATGAGAACAAGTGGTGTTTGGTCTTCTGTTCCTGCAATAGTTTGCTGAGAATGATGGTTTCCAGCTGCATCCATGTCCCTACAAAGGACATGAACTCATCCTTTTTTATGGCTGCATAGTATTCCATGGTGTATATATGCCACATTTTCCTAATCCAGTCTATCATTGATGGACATGTGAGTTGGTTCCAAGTCTTTCCTATTGTGAATAGTGCTGCAATAAACATACGTATGCATATGTCTTTATAGCAGCATGATTTATAATCCTTTGGGTATATACCCTGTAGTGGGATGGCTGGGTCAAATGGTATTTTTCTAGTTTTAGATCCTTGAGGAATCGCCACACTGTCTTCTACAATGGTTGAACTAGTCTACAGTCCCACCAACAGTGTAAAAGTGTTCCTATTTCTCCACATCCTCTCCAGCACCTGTTGTTTCCTGACTTTTTAATGATCACCATTCTAACTGGTGTGAGATGGTATCTCATTGTGGTTCTGATTTGCATTTCTCTGATGGCCAGTGATGATGAGCATTTTTTCATGTGTCTGTTGGCTGTGTAAGTGTCTTCTTTTGAGAAGTATCTGGTCATATCCTTTGCCCACTTTTTGATGGGGCTGGGTTTTTTTTCTTGTAAATTTGTTTGAGTTCTTTGTAGGTTCTGGATATTAGCCCTTTGTCAGATGAGTAGATTGCAAAAATTTTCTCCCATTCTGTAGGTTGCCTGTTCACTCTGATGGTAAGTTTCTTTTGTTGTACAGAAGTTCTTCAGTTTAATCAGATCCCACTTGTCAACTCTGGCCCTTGTTGCCATTCCTTTTGGTGTTTTAGACATGAAGTCCTTGCCCATGCCTATGTACTGAATGGTATTGCCTAGGTTTTCTTCTAGAATTTTTATGGTTTTAGATCTAAAATTTAAGTCTGTAATCCACCTTGAATTAATTTTTGCATAAGGTGTAAGGAAGGCATCCAGTTTCAGCTTTCTACTTATGGCTAGCCAGTTCTCCCAGCACCATCTATTAAATAGGGAATCCTTTCCCCATTTCTTGTTTTTGTCAGGTTTGTCAAAGATCAGATGGTTGTAGATGTGTGGTATTATTTCTGAGGGCTCTGTTCTGTTCCATTGGTCTGTATCTCTGTTTTGGTACCAGTACCATGCTGTTTTGGTTACTGTAGCCTTGTAGTATAGTTTGAAGTCAGGTAAGTGTGATGCCTCCAGCTTTGTTCTTTTGACTTAGATTATTGTCTTGGCAATGCGGGCTCTTTTTTGGTTCCATATGAACTTTAAAGTAGTTTTTCCAATTCTGTGAAGAAAGCCACTGGTTGCTTGATGGGGATGGAATTGAATCTACAAATTACCTTGGGCAGTATGACCATTTGCACAATATTGATTCTTCCTATCCATAAGCATGGAATGTTCTTCCATTTGTTTGTGTCCTCTTTTATTTCATTGAGCAGTGGTTTGTAGTTCTCCTTGAAGAGGTCCTTCACATCCCTTGTAAGTTGGATTCCTAGGTATTTTATTCTCTTTAAAGCAATTGTGAATGGGAGTTCATTCACGATTTGGCTGTTTGTCTGTTATTGGTGTATAAGAATGCTTGTGGTTTTTGCACATTGATTTTGCATCCTAAGACTTTGCTGAAGTTGCTTATCAGCTTAAGGAGATTTTGGGCTGAGACAATGGGGTTTTCTAAATATACAATCATGTCATCTGCAAAGAGGGACAATTTGACTTCTTCTTTTCCTAATTGAATACCTTTTATTTCTTTCTCTTGCCTGACTGCCCTGACCAGAACTTCCAACACTACATTGAATAGGAGTGGTGAAAGAGGGCATATCCCTGTCTTGTGCCAGTTTTCAAGGGGAATGCTTCCAGTTTTTGCCCATTCAGTATGATATTGGCTGTGGGTCTGTCATAAATAGCTCTTATTATTTTGAGATACGTTCCATCAATACCGAATTTATTGAGAGTTTTTAGCATGAAGGGCTGGTGAATTTTGTCAAAGGCCTTTTCTGCATCTATTGAGATAATCATGTTTGTCTTTGGTTCTGTTTATATGCTGGATTACGTTTATTGATTGGCGTATGTTGAACCAGCCTTGCATCCCAAGGATGAAGCCCACTTGATCATGGTGGATAAGCTTTTTGATGTGCTGCTGGATTCGGTTTGCCAGTATTTTACTGAGGATTTTTGCATCGATGTTCATCAGGGATATTGGTCTAAAAATCTCTTTTTTTGTTGTGTCTCTGCCAGGCTTTGGTATCAGGATGATGTTGGCCTCATAAAATGAGTTAGGGAGGATTCCCTCTTTTTCTATTGATTGGAATAGTTTCAGAAGGAATGGTACCAGCTCCTCCTCGTACCTCTGGTAGAATTCGGCTGTGAATTCATCTGGTCCCGGACTTTTTTTGGTTGGTAGGCTATTAATTATTGCCTCCATTTCAGAGCCTGTTATTGGTCTATTCAGGGATTCAACTTCTTCCTGGTTTAGTCTTGGAAGAGTGTGTGTCCAGGAATTTATCCATTTCTTCTAGATTTTCTAGTTTATTTATGTAGAGGTGTTTATAGTATTCTCTGATGGTAGTTTGTATTTCTGTGGGGTCGGTGGTGATATCCCTTTTATCATTTTTTATTGCATCTATTTGATTCTTCTTTCTTTTCTTCTTTATTAGTCTTGCTAGAGGTCTCTCAATTTTGTTGATCTTTTCAAAAAACCAGCTCCTGGATACACTGATTTTTTGAAGGGTTTTTTGTGTCTCTATCTCCTTCAGTTCTGCTCTGATCTTAGTTATTTCTTGCCTTCTGCTGGCTTTTGAATGTGTTTGCTCTTGCTTCTCTAGTTCTTTTAATTGTGATGTTAGGGTGTCAATTTTAGATCTTTCCTGCTTTCTCTTGTGGGCATTTAGTGCTATAAATTTCCCTCTACACACTGCTTTAAATGTGTCCCAGAGATTCTGGTATGTTGTATCTTTGTTCTCACTGGTTTCAAAGAACATCTTTACTTTTGCCTTCATTTTGTTATGCACCCAGTAGTCATTCAGGAGCAGGCTGTTCAGTTTCCATGTAGTTGAGTGGTTTTGATTGAGTTCTTAGTCCTGTATTCTAGTTTGATTGCACTGTGGTCTGACAGTTTGTTATAATATCTGTTCTGTTACATTTGCTGAGGAGTGCTTTACTTCCAACTATGTGGTCAATTCTGGAATAAGTGTGATGTATATATTCTGTTGATTTGGGGTGGAGAGTTCTGTAGATGTCTATCAGGTCCGCTTGGTGCAGAGTTGAGTTCAATTCTTGGATATCCTTGTTAACGGTCTGTCTCGTTGATCTGTCTAATGTTGACACTGGGGTGTTAAAGTCTCCCATTATTATTGTGTGGGAGTCTAAGTCTCTTTGTAAGTCTCTAAGGACTTGCTTTATGAATCTGGGTGTTCCTGTATTGGGTGCATATATATTTAGGATAGTTAGCTCTTCTTGTCAAATTGATCCCTTTAGCATTATGTAATGGCCTTCTTTGTCTCTTTTGATCTTTGTTGGTTTAAAATCTGTTTTATCAGAGACTAGGATTGCAACCCCTGCCTTTTTTTGTTTTCCATTTGCTTGGTAGATCTTCCTCCATCCCTTTATTTTGAGCCTATGTGTGTCTCTACATGTGAGATGGGTCTCCTGAATACAGCAAACTGATGGGTCTTGACTCTTTATCCAATTTGCCAGTCTCTGTCTTTTCATTGGAGCATTTAGCCTATTTACATTTAAGGTTAATACTGTTATGTGTGAACTTGATCCTGTCATTATGATATCAGCTGGTTATTTTGCTCATTAGTTGATGCAGTTTCTTCCCAGCATCGATGGTCTTTACATTTTGGGAAGTTTTTGCAGTGGCTGGTACCGGTTTTTCCTTTCCACGTTTAGTGCTTCCTTCAGGAGCTCTCTTAGGGCAGGCCTGGTGGTGACAAAATCTCTCAGCATTTGCTTGTCTGTAAAGGATTTTATTTCTCCTTCACTTAGGAAGCTTAGTTTAGCTGGATATGAAATTCTGGGTTGAAAATTATTTTCTTTAAGAATGTCGAATATTGGCCCCCACTCTCTTCTGGCTTGTAGAGTTTCTGCCGAGAGATCCACTGTTAGTCTCATGGGCTTACCTTTGTGGGTAACCCCACCTTTCTCTCTGGCTGCCCTTAACATTTTTTCCTTCATTTCAACTTTGGTGAATCTGAAAATTATGTGTCTTGGAGTTGTTCTTCTTGAGGAGTATCTTTGTGGCATTATCTGTATTTCCTGAATATGAATGTTGGCCTGCCTTGCTAGGTTGGGGAAGTTCCTTGGATAATATCCTGCAGACTGTTTTCCAACTTGGTTCCATTCTCCCCATCACTTTCAGGTACACGAATCAGACATAGATTTGGCCTTTTCACATGGTCCCATATTTCTTGGAGGCTTTGTTCATTTCTTTTTACTCTTTTTTCTCTAAACTTCTCTTCTTGCTTCATTTCATTCATTTGATCTTTAATCATTGATACCCTTTCTTCCAGTTGATCGAGTCAGTTACTGAACGTTATGCATTTGTCATGTAGTTCTCATGTCATTGTTTTCATCTCTATCAGGTCATTTAAGGACTTTTCTACATTGGTTTTTCTAGTTAGCCATTTGTCAAATCTTTTTTCAAGGTTGTAATTTCTTTGCGCTGGGTTCATACTTCCTCCTTTAGCTCAGATAATTTTGATCATCTGAAGCCTTCTTCTCTCAACTCATCAAAGTCATTCTCTGTCCAGCTTTGTTCCGTTGCTGGCAAGGAGTTGCGTTCCTTTGGAAGGGGGGAGACATTCTGATTTTTAGAATTTTCAGCTTTTCTGCACTGCTTTTTCCCCATCTTTGTGGTTTTATCTACCTTTGGTCTTTGATGATGGTGATGTACTGATGGGTTTTTGGTGTGGATGTCCTTTCTGTTTGTTAGTTTTCCTTCTAACAGTCAGGACCCTCAGCTGCAGGTCTGTTGGAGTTTGCTCAAGGTCCACTCCAGACCCTGTCTGCCTGGGTATCAGCAGCGGAGGCTGCACAAGAGTGAATATTACTGAACAGCAAATGTTGCTGTCTGATCGTTCCTCTGGAAGTTTCATCTCAGAGGTGTACCTGGTCGTGTGAGGTATGAGGTGTCAGTCTGCCCCTGGTCAGGTATGTCTCCCAGTTAAGCTACTCAGGGGTCAGGGACACACTTGAGCAGGCAGTCTGTCCGTTCTCAGATCTCAAACTCCATTCTGGGAGAACCACTACTCCCTTCAAAGCTGTCAGACAGGGACATTTACATCTGCAGAGGTTTCTGCTGCCTTTTGTTTGGCTATGCCCCGTCCCCAGAGGTGGAGTCTACAGAGGCAGGTAGGCCTCCTTGAGCTGTGGTGGGCTCCAACCAGTTTGAGCTTCCTGGCTGCTTTGTTTACCTACTAAGCCTCAGTAACGGCAGGCACCCCTCCCCCAGCCTTGTTGCCGCCTTGCAGTTAGATCTCAGACTGCTGTGCTAGCAATGAGGGAGGCTCCATGGGCATGGGACCCTCCGAGCTGGGCGCGGGATATAATCTCCTGGTGTGCTGTTTGCTAAGACCCTTGGTAAAGCGCAGTATTAGGGTGGGAGTGACCCGATTTTCCAGGTGTTGTGTGTCACCGTTTCCCTTGGCTAGGAAAGGGAATTCCCTTCCCCCTTGCACTTCCTGGGTGAGGCAATGCCTCACCCTGCTTTGGCTCTTGCTCATTGGGCTGCACCCACTGTCCAACATGCCCCAGTGAGATGAACACAGTACCTCAGTTGGACATGCAAAAATCACCCATCTTCTGTGTTGCTCATGTTGGGAGCAGGAGGCTGGAGCTTTTCCTATTCGGCCATCTTGGTGCCACTGGTTATTTTCTTTAAACTTTTATTAAGACACTTGCAAAGCCCTCTGAAAACTCACATAAACTATGTCCGGAGATAAGTTTTACCTATTATTTTCTTAAAATTTCTTCAAAAGACTGCTAGGTAACATTTTTTAAGAACTAGCTTTGATTTTTCTTTGGAGAATTGTGAATATAAATAAAAGCTACGATATAATAAGGGTTGCTGTGCCTCAAAACTAAAGTTGAATTTATCAATATCTTTAAATGTATTAATAATAGTTTTGTTTAAAACTCTAGTAATTCTAGAGTTGGTGAGTTGCATACAGGCTGATAGAAAAATGACTCTAGAATAAAATATGAATTTATACAAAAAAAGCATTAGAAATTGGAAATATAAAAAAAATTTTCTTTTCATAAATTATTTAAAAGATACATGACCATTAATAATAACATACCAGGAAGGTTAGAACATACATAGCAGTAAAGTAGGTAACAATAGCACAAAGGATGGAGGGTGTGTATAATTAACTACTTGGTTTCCTTTTGTATTTATTTATTTATTTATTTATTTAGAGGCAGAGTTTCGCTCTTGTTGCCCAGGCTGGAGTGCAATGGTGCGATCTCAGCTCACTGCAACCTCTGCCTCCCAGGTTCAAGTGATTCTCCTGCCTCAGTCTCCCAAGTAGCTGGGACCCACAGGCATGTGTGACCACGCCCAGCTAATTTTGTACTTTTAGTAGAGACAGGGTTTCTCCACGTTGGTCAGGCTGGTCTCCAACTCCCGATCTCAGGTGATCCGCCTGCCTTGGACTCACAAAGTGCTGGGATTACAGGCATGAGCTGCCGCGCCCAGTCAAATTACTTGGTTTCAAAAGACTCTTCCATTCTGTGTGAAGTGGTATTACTTCAAAGCCGAGTGTAGTCAGTTAAGGGTGCACACTGTACCTTTGAACAGAGTCACAGCAACCATTAAACAAAATAAAAGGCCTGGACACAGTGGCTCACGCCTGTTACCCCAGCACTTTGGGAGGCCGAGGCAGGCAGCTCACTTGAGCCCAGGAGCTCAAGACCAGCCTAGGCAACATGGTGAAACCCCACCTCTACTAAAAATACTAAAATCAGCCAGGTGTGGTGGCATGCACCTGTGGTCCCAGTTACTCCAGAGGCTGAGATGGGAGCATCGCTTGAACCTGGGAGGTTGAGGCTATAATGAGCAATGATTGTGCCACTGCACTCCAGCCTGGGCAACAGAGCAAGACTCTGTCTCAAGAAATAAGTAAGTATATAAATAAGACTATTAACTAAAAAGGAAACAGACAACTAAACAGTATTTAGCACAGAATACTAAAATACTGCTTGATTAACTCAAAAGATGGCAGAAAAGGAGAAAAAAACTGGGAAATTTAAAAATGAATAGCAAGACAATGGACTTAAATCCAGTCACAGCAGTATTTACATTAACATTGAACCAAACACTCCAAATGAATTTTCATTCTGGTAAAAAAATCAAAACTCAATTATATGTTATTTATAAGAGACCTGCTTTAAATAAAGACACAGATAAGGTGGAAGTAAACCAAAGGAGAAAAGATAAACTATGTAAATACTAAGGGTGAGAAAGCTGACATGGCTATAACAGTATCAAGCAAAGCACTAAAATAAAACTTTAAAAAAACAAAGCAGACTTCAAGACAAGGAATATTACTAGAAAGGAAGATCAATTCGCAAGGACTAAAGGAGGCAATTCACGAGAAAGACATTCAGTATTCATCAAGATAAACCATGCAAGCCCTTAGTTAACGTAAAGGACTAAAATCAGGCTATGTTCTCTGACCACAATGAAAACACCAAACATTTGGAAATTAAACACCACACTTTTAAATAATCTGTAGGTCAAAAAAGAAACCAGGATGGAAGTAAGGGAATATTTTCAAAGTTGATAATAAAAACACAACATATCTAAATCTGTAGGGGTAAGGCTAAAGTAGAAAACTAACGGAATTGTATAGCTTTAAACGTAGAAATGTGTAAGGTCAATTACAGGCTTCCACCTTAAGAGGCTGGAAAAAGAACTCAATATAAATAGAAGAAGAAAATAATAGAAATAATAGTAGAAATCAATACAATAGAAAACAGACAAATTTTTTGAAAAAATGAAAGCTGTAAGTTAGTATTTGGAAAGGATTAATACAATTTGTAAACCCTTATCTAGACTGATCAGGAAAAAGGGAAAAAACACAAATTATCAATATTAGAAATGAAAGAAAGGATAACATCGCTACAGACATTAAAAGGAGACATGGCTAATCATTTCATGTAAACAATTCTAGCAACTTAGATGAGTGTAAAAATTATCTGAAAAACACAATTTTCAAAAGCTAATACCAAAAGAAAGAAAATCCAACACTGAGTTTTCCCAGCCTAGAAAATTCCTGGTCCAGATGGCTTCACTGATAAATTCTATCACACATTTAAAGAGAAAGTAACTCCATTTCTACACAAACTTTTTCAAACAAAAATGGCAGGAAGAAGGGATACTTCCCAGCACATTACATGAGCACAATTCAAAGCAAGCTAACAAGGACATTACGACAAAAGAAAATTACAGATCAGTATTATTCATGAACATAGATGCAAAAATTCTCAACAGACTAAATGAATAACAAATTGAATCTAGTAACATGTAAAATCAATTGTGTATTATGACCAAGTGGGATTTATCCCAGGATTAAAAGGTTAGTTAAAATTATCTGGGTACAGTGACTCAGGCCTGTAATTCCAGCACTTTGGGAGGCTGAAGTGGGTGGATCACCTGAGGTCAGAAGTTCAAGACCAGCCTGGCCAACATGGTGAAATCCCGTCTCTACTAAAAATACAAAAATTAGCTGGGTGTGGTAGTGCATGCCTGTAATCCCAGCTACTCAAGAGGCTAAAGCATGAGAATTGCTTGAACCCGTGAGGCGGAGGCTGCAGTGAGCTGAGATTGCACCACTGCACTCCAGCCTGGGCGACAAGAGTGAAACTCCATCTCAAAAAAAAAAAAAAAAAGTTAGTTAAAATTAAGATATCAACGTAAGAAAGAGAAAACCAAATTAAGATAATTTAAATTTAATTTAAAACCAAATTGAGAGAATAAGAGAAAACTCATATGAAAATTAAATAATCAAATAAATTTGTATGAGCCTTGACAATATTCAATACCCACTATAGTAAAAGCTTTCAGTCAGCCAGGAAGAAAAGAAATTTCCTCTATGTAAAACCTACAGCTAATATCATATTGAGAGTGAAATACTGGATGCTTTCCCTCTAAGATCAGGAATAAGGAAAGGATGTCTACTCTCACCACTTCTATTAAACATAGTAATGGGGATGTTAGCCAGTGCTCTAAGGCAAGAAAAGAAAATAAAAAGCATAAAGATTGGAAAGAAGATGTACTCTTAGTTTTACTTGTGGACAGCATGATTTGCTTAGCAAATCTTAAGACATTTATTCCAAAAAATCTCTAGAACAATTAACTGAATTTAGTAGAATGGAGGATACAAGATCTATGTCAATATCAACTTTACTTTGATATGTTAGCAACAAACAATTGGAAAGTATATAATTTTGAAAACACAATAGCATAAAAAAATTATACCTATGTGTAAATGGATAAAAGATGTCAAAGACTTGCACATGGAAAACTAAAACACTGCAGATAAAGGTGACAGAATTAAATGGAACAATATTGGAAGCCTCAATATTGTTAAGACGTAAATTCTCTGCAAATTGATCTATGGATTCAATGCCATCCTAATAAAGAATACCTAGACATTTTTGTAAGAATGACAAAATGATTCTAAAAATTCATATGAAGATACAAAGGACACAGAATAGCCCCAAATAACCTTGTTTTAAAAAAGGACAAAGCTGCAGCACTCACACTATCTGATTTCTAAACTGTTACAAGAGAGATTGTAGTATGGCATAAATAGAGAAAAATAAACAAACAGAATAGTGCATGTGTATAGATATGTCCACATACATAGTTAATTGGTTTTCAACATAAGCTATAAGGTGATGCAATGGGGAAAGCCTTTTTTAATAAATGGGGTAGAGTAACAGGATACCTGTATGTGAAAAAATAAACTTCAACCCCCGACTTCACACCAGACACAAATATTAAATCAACATAGATCAAAGACCTATAACATAAAAGTTAAAGTTATAAAGCTTCCAGGAAAACACAGGGTAAATCTTCATAACATGGGGTACACAAAGATTTTTTTAGGATATAGCAAGTACTAATTATAAAAGAAAATGATGATAAATTGGACTTTGTCAAAATTAAAACCTTCTGCTCCTCCAAAAGGCACCATTATAAAAATAAAAGTACATTGCTAAAGGGAGTGTGAAATGGTACAACCATCTGAAAAACAGTTTAGAGTCTCTTAAGATTAAATATATACCTATCCTATGATCCAACAGTAGTACCCCTAAGTATTTATCAAAGAGGAATGAAAACATAGGCCACAAAATGACTTTTACAAGAATGCAGCTTTATATGGATAAAGCAGCTTTATCCATCCAGCCAAATATTGAAAACAGCCCAGTAACACTGAATAAACAAATTATTGAGCATTTATACAACGGAAGACAACTCAGCACTAAAAAGCATGTACTACTGATATGTATAATGTGAATCAATCTCAAAAACATTATGAGTGAAATAATTCAGAAACAAGACTACATTATTGTATGGTTTCGAATTCTACAAAGTTCTGAAACAGGAAAGATTAAGCCATGGTAACAGAAATTAGATCAGTAATTGCAGAGGGGGTTGGAGGTGGTAAAAGGCATAATAGAACTTTCTAGGGATCATACAAATGTTTTATATCTTGATCTAGGATAGTGGTTACAATTAAAATCAATACAGTCTATTGTATATAAATTATACCTCAATCTGAAAAGCAAATGCAAAGTTAATTTAAATTTACAACTTAAAATTGAGATGTCAAAGTCAACCCTTCCTGAAGACTTCCCCAAAGGAACATGGTTACTCTTTCCTATGATCTGGTGTACTTTGGTATAGACGTATGAGAAGTTTGTCAAGCTGGAATTCTACATCACAAACATTATAATAGCTACAAAGAAAGTAGACAAAGAAATGTTTACTCCAACACTTATGTGAAAAGATGTTTGTAAATTTTAAAAGTTACCTGAAAGATACTATAAGATCCTAGAGCATGGTAACTCAATATTATAAATATTACTGAAATGCTTGAGAAATTTATGTATCAGTGTTTCTTAATGGGGATATTATTAGAATTCTGGGTAAGCTAAATTAAGTGAATTTGCCCTCTCACGCTGTGCAACGTTTAGTATCACTGGCCCCAAGCCACAAAATGCCAGTAGCACACAACCCACCCCACCCTTCACTGAATCACTGTGTCAAAACACCACCACTTCACACATTTCCAAACACCCCATAGAAGTACAGTTGAGAACAGTCTATAAGCTAATGGTCAAAAACACATATAAGCAGCATTTAAAAAAATATCTAATTACTAGACTTAATCTACCTTGCCATTTTATTTCCTAAACTAACAATTTAACTAACAATTACCTTTACCTACTTAATTTCCAAGGACAAATGTACATGCTTTTGTTTGCTATATGTAATACCAGTTTGGGACGATGAAGAATAACTGATTTTGTTGAAATCCCTAATGAGGGAAGCCAAATACAATCACTGAAAGCACTGTCAACAGCAACAAACTATAACACACAAGAAATAACATTAGCAAACTACTGAGAGAAGTAATAAATCTAGAAGATGACCTGTCATGAACAGACCCTGTGAATGGCCCATTTACATGTAACACTGGGTTAAAACAACAAAACAACCACCAAACACCTGGGTATTCCCATGGTGTTGTTTGTGCCAGAATAGTAGCAAACAACTAAATCTCCTTGAATAACACAAAGTTAAAGCCAGCAGATGGTTTTAATATTTAAACTTGTTGCAATAAAAACACAACATAACCATTTAATGACAAGGTTTGTAAGGCTTCTAGCATCTACTCATACATGTAGAATTAAGAAGGAACACTGAGGAGAAGAACAAATAATAAAAATGGATACAAGACCACATACATGCCTAGTGCTAAGAAGCAGAAGATGAATTAAACTGGCACATGAGCCTAGAAGAAGAGATTGAATTCGTAAGTTTTCCCAAAGAAGAGCACAGGGCCAGATGGCTTCACTATTGAAATCTATCAAACATTTAAAGAAGAATTAACACCAATACTTCACAAACTCTTCTACAAAAAAGGAGAGGAGGGAACACTTTCTAATCCATTCTCCAAGGATGGTATTACCCTGATACCTAAACAAGCTAAAGACATCATGAGAAAACCATTGCAGACTATTATTCCTTATGAATATGGATGCAAAACTCTTCAATGAAATACTAGCAAGCAGAAATTAATAGTATATAAAAAGTGCTATACACCAATAACCAAGTGGAATTTATCCCAGGAATACAAGGTGCGTTCAATACATAAAAATCAATCAATGTAATACACCTTCTATAGATAAAGAAAAAAAAGCACAATCATCTCAAAAGAGGCAGAAAAAGCATTTGAAAAAACTTAACGTTCTTTCATGATAAAAAGACTAAACAAACCATAAATACAGAAGGCAAACTTCCTCAACCTTAATAAAAAAAAAGCATCTGTGAGAAACCCACAGCTAACATCACACTTACTGGTCAAAGACTGAACTCTTTTCCCCTAAATTCTGAAAGAAAAAAGGATGTCTGCTCCACCATTTCTATTCAACTAGTACTGGAGGTTCTAGCCAAGACAATTAGGCAAGAAAATGAAATAACAAGGCATCCAGAAGTGAAAGAAATACAACTACCACTATTTGCATATAACATGATCTTGTATATAGAAAATCCCAAGAAACTCACAAAAAATTATTAGAACTAATAAACGAATTCAGCAAGGCTGCAGGATAAAAAAAAAAAAATCAATGTACAAAACTACATAGTAGTTCTATACACTGACAATGCACAATCCAAAAATAAAATTAAGAAACCAATGCTATGTACAACAGCATCAAAAAGAATAAAATATTTAGGAAAAAAATTTTAACTAGTGGTACAACACTTATTCACTGAAAACTATAAACACTGTCGAAAGAAACTGAAGAATATCAATGAAAAGACTATTTAATATTGCTGAGTTGGCAATACTACCCAAATTTGTCTATATATATTCAATGCAATTCATATCAAAATACTGTCTACCTTTTTTTCTGGTTGAAACTAACAAGCTGATCCTAAAATACACATGAAAATATAAAGGACACATAATAGTCAAAATGATCTTGAAAACAAATAGACTCACACTTCCCAATTTCAAAATTAACTACAAAGTTATAGTAATCAAAACAGTGTGGTACTGGTGTAAGGACAGATACATAGATGGATCAAATAGAATTGAGAGCCTAGAAATAATTCTACATATCTACTATCAACTGAGTTTTGACAAGGCTGTTGAGATCATGCAATGGGGAAAGAATAATGTTTTCAAAAAATGATGCCTGGATAGCTGGATACCCACACACAAAAGAATGAATTTGGGCCCCTACCTCATGCCATATACAAATATTAACTCAAAGTGGATCAAATACGTAAATGTAAGAACTAAAACTATAAAACTCCTAGAAGAAAATATAGATATAAATTATTGTAACACTGGATTAAATAATGGTGTTTTTGGATATGACAACTAAATACAAGTAACCAAAGAAAAAAATGATAAATTGAACTTATTTTTAGAAAGTCGATGTACAAACAGTCTAAAGCACATGAAAAGATGCTCAACATCATTAGTCTTCAGGAAAATGCAAAGCAAAACCACAATGAGATACTACTTCTACGCACATTAGAATGACAATAATAAAAAATTTAAAAAGACAATAACAAGTGTTGGCAAGGATGTGGAGAAAGTAGAACCCTTGTGCATTGTGGATGGAAAAGTCAAATCATGTAGTTGCTATGGAAAGCAGTTTGGCAGTTCCCAAAAACATCAAACATAGTCACCATATGACCCAGACGTTCTACTCTTAGGGATATACCCAAGATAAATGAAAATATATGACCACCTAAGAAGTTGTATATGAAATGTACATAGCAGCATTACTCATAATAGCAAAAAGTATAAACAACCAAATGTCCATCAGCTGATGAATGGATAAACAAAATGTATATTCATACAATGGAATATTATTCAATCAAAAACAAGAATGAAGTATTGATACATGCTACAATACAGGCAGACCATGAAAACATTATGCTAAGTGAAAGAAGCCAGATACAAAAGGCCACATGTTATATGATTCCGTTTATATGAATGCCTACAATAGGTGAATCCTTACAGACAGAAAAGTAGATTAGTGGTTGTCAGGAACTGACAGGATGACTGCTAATGGCTAAAGAAACAAGCTATGTCTTTGCAGGGTAATGAAAATGTTCTGGGATTAAATAGTGGGGATGATTACGCAGTCTTCTGAATATACTAAAAAGAGCTGGATTGGGCACTTTACAAAAGTGAATTTATTGTACATAAATTATATCTCGATGAAAAAAGAAGTTGGCACACACCTGACAAGCCAAAACACGTTCAAATAAACACTTCAAAATCAACCTATGTTTACTTTTCCTTCAATAGTTCATGGAATTCTTGAGAAAAATGCATATGTAAACAGAAGCTAAATAGGGTACACTAAATATTATTATAAGGTATACTTAAACAATTCATTGTTTTTCATGTAAACTCAGTATTGTGGGTAACGTTCATTGAAAATCTGAACATCTAACTGGGACAAATTTCACAGAGAAATTAACCATCATTTAAACTATGGAAAGGTAATAGAGTTACCAACCACTTTTCCCATAAACATTGGTTTGTTGTTAATCAGCACTCATCGATCACTTTGGAAAACCCTCTAGGACCTGACTGATACTTACTATAGGCAATCCTATATAACAGGCAATTCATGCTTCTCATAGTTACTGAAGTGTAAACCAAAGAGCTGCATAAAGGCAGAAAGAGACACGTACAACATTATGGAATAACTGGACCTGTGAGAACACTACAACATAAGGAGAGTAATGGTACTCTAAATTACAGAAGAAGCAAGCAGACGGAGTGTTTCAAAAACTCATAGAAATTATGTTAAAGCTGGACAGTCTTTTAAAAAAAAAAAAAACTTTCTTAGCATAAGCTCATGATTAGGCTAACTATAATTAAAGTGATTTGAAGAAAAAATACCATGTAAAGCCTCAAATATTACACATAAAACACCATCAACACACAATTTGCCCTGGGAAGAATAGTAACTGGAATACTTAATAGGACAGTGGAATGCAACACTAAAAATACTTGAGGAAGACATGGGAATCTTAAATTCTGTGAGCTCAATATTTTGCTAATAATAAACTGATAAAAAATTTTCAGTTTAACAACAAGTATCTATGGCTGGCTATCATGGCCACCATGCTAACAAGGTGCATTATGGACTGCCCTCATACATTTCTAATCATGCTTTGTGTTAAGGTGGAAAAGGCCATAGTGGCATAAATCGAGCACTGCTATGATAAAGAAAGCTAACTGTTTGGACTACTAAATTCCAAGGAAGCTGAGACCTAGCTATTGCACTTAGTAACGCTAGTTGAACAAAGGGAGGGAGGGAGGAATGAATAAATGAATGAATGAATGAATGAATGAATATGAATGCCATCTCAACAAGTATATTACGACTCCTAAATAAAGGATGGAAAGATTACCAATTCAATTCAAAAGACTGAGAGATGACAAATGCCATCATGGATTGTTTTTTAAAATAATAATATCCAGTATTGAGATGCTAATAAACACTTTCATACAACACTGGTAGGAATGTAAACTAGTTCACTTTAAGAGGAAAGCAATTGGCAATACATTTTTTTTTAGATAACCTTTAATTTCTTTTTATATTTTCTACAATATACATACATTGATTTTGATTAATATAAACATTTGAAATTTAAAAATTCACATTAAAGAGGAAGGCAGGAGCTAAGAGAAATCACCAGTCTGAGGAATCAAAAGGTATGAGTGACAATAACAGGAAGGGGACCTGGGAAGAGCTGACAGTGAAAAGCCCACTGGAGATAAAACACTAAGAGAAAGTGGGAGGACAGATTCCACACACTAAGTGTAAGAGAAGAGGGGAAGCTTTGGAGCTCCTGACTAGGACAACAAGGCGGAGCAAGGCTCATGGAAAGGGGGTCAATCCCCACTTCAGATTAAATGAGGTGCATGTTGCCTTTAAAATCCAAACATGTCTCTCTCTTTGTGAAGGGAGAGGGGCTGACACAAGTTGTCTTTCCTTGGAAAGGGTTTCTCAAAAAGCTCCAAACTACTGAAGCCCTAGAAAGTTCACCAAGATAGTAGGCCCCTACATTTCTGTGGGAGTCATTGCTCACCCTCTGGTATGCACACACCTTACTAAACTGTCAAGAGGTGTTGTTACTTTTTGATCACCAGGTCAATCAGCATGGTACTAATATAACGGATAGGCAAAATATTTGGAAGGAAGAAGCTATCCAGGTCCTTTGCATACGACTTAATACGTCATAAGGCTTAATACAGCCTTGAGGTAGGTTACTAAGAGTGTAATGCAAACCTTGCCAGTCAAAAGTAAACTGATTCTGATGGTCTTTACAATAGGTATACAGAAAAGAAGTGTATGCCAGATCAATATCTGCATACCAAAAGTCAGGATTTGTATAGATTTGCTCTAGCAACAAAAGCACATCTGGAAAAAATACCTGCAATTGAAATCACCTTGATTAAGTTTATGGTAATCCACTGTCATTCTCCCAAGACAAACAGGCAAGGGGAATGGGAATGTAATAAGAATCACCACTCTTGCGTTTTTCAAATCCTTTATGGTAGCTCTGCAACTCCTCCAGGAAACAGTTTACTATTTTGGTAGGTAGACACCATTCTAGTGGCTTCCATTTTACTTTTTCTCACTCCCATGGGTCAGGAAACCAGTGTGGGAACGCTGTTAGTTGCTGAGTATGTCTATTCCAATTCCCCATTCCAGGAATGTGGAAATAACCATGCTGTGGGTTCAGGGTCCATTGTGAGGTAGACCTATTCCAAAACTCCATTAACTAATGGAAAACAATGGTGTTTTGGGTCTCCTAGATTTCCTATACACTGAGCCCCAGTGTCTACCAATCCCTAAAGTGTCTAATTATTTCCCCTTCCCCAGTGCACAATCACCTGGCAAATGGCTGCAGGCCCTCTGAGGAAAGGCTAGAAAGAAATTCACAGTAGAATTTCTCACTGTGAGGCAGGGTCTTTCCTCAAGAGGACCTGGCTTTTCCTTCATTCAAAGGTCTTGGGGTCTGTAAACTGGCTTAAATCTGGGGACTGGTTGTGGGTGTATAATTCTTTATTGAGATCATCGAAGTCACATATCTGTTTATCAGACCTAGAGCTTATATGTTTATACAAATCAAGGAAGACTAAATAGATTGCCCATCTATTTCCGTTCTAGGGACACCATGATCACCTAGCCAATATCAAAGATCTCTGCAGCTCAGACTATTCTGATTACTGCACTGACTTTGTGGACTATTACAGTAACCACACTCACCTTGTCTTTAGCAATTAAATGACACTACTTGCCACTGCCACCTGGGATCCTATCATTCCCAATGAATTCCAGGAGCCCAGTTTAAGGTCAGCAGTTCCCCTGTCATTACTAACTTAAAGCGAATAGCCAACAGAGCTCCTCAAGGGTGGTGAGGCTCCCCTCATGAATAGAGAAATAAGGAAACTGTAAGAATTAGGAGCACAGGTCTTTACCTCCATTCTCTTCCACCAGGCTACAGGGGACCGCAGTTTTTTGAAGAGTTCCTTATTTACTTATTATAGCTGACTTGTTAAATGTTTAAACAGATTTATTGTCATCTAACACTTTTTATAAATATGATGTCAATTCAGTAGAATTTAGAGCATGCTGTTACTTTAGACAAAGCAGCTCCTTACATTTTAAGATTTTTTTTTTAACATTCTGTTTTGTTCAAGCTTCATGAACAAATCTGCCTCACTTATTCATATAATGACCTAAACATAAATCTGAATTTTAATTGGGTCTTTTTTTGAGAATTCCTAATTTCTCATAGCTTTGATAAAATGAATATCCTCTGGACCCACATGTGTGATCAGGACCTACATGATAAATCCACTCTAGCATCCCAATTTCTCCAAGCCTTTGGATACAAATATTTATAATATACAAATAAAGTTCTATCATCTATCTCAATTTCACTTTCAGGCCACCTTCTGATCTAGCTTTAAGTCAACCAACTGAATTAACTGTTAAAGCCACTCCTAGCCTTCTCTCTCATCTAATATCTTCTGTCTAGTATCTCTATTGGTGAGTCCATATCAATAACTTCAGCCTGATCCAACTTTACATTCCTTCTACTCTGAACCTACACCCTTAGGATCCATTCCCACACCATCCCCCCAGGTAACTGCAAGCAAAATCAGGTGCTTCACTCAGTGTGCATCGCATCCTGCCTTATTATGGGTGACACTTAGTACCTCATTCTCTGGGGGCTGCTGGAACTTGAGGCTGATTCTAGGTATAGAAGCAATGAGAGGTGGTGAGGATAGGTCCTGAGGAAGATCAGTAGTCCCATGTTAAGGCAAATTCCTTAAGGGAAGCCAATACGGGTGCTATAGGAGACTAACCTCCTTCAGACAGACAGGGGTAGAAGGACTGGAAAGGGAGGTTCAATAGAATTAGAACTGAGGAGTTCAAGGTACCCAGTTTCATCGGAATCTGCTCATATCTCTCATCCCAATTTTCCACTCTTTCCCAACAAATGTACACTTTAACCCAAGAGATCTTACAAGATTGGAAGTTCAGTTTGCACTGTAATTCAGCCACCTGCAGGAAAAGACTTTGGATTTGGTGTCTAGAAATCTCTGCCTTTGGCTACAAGAGATAAGGATTTCTTTTAGGGCAATCACAGATGATTTCACTCCCTTATGTGGACGCTGAGCTCAGAATTTACAGCCCTTTTCTTCCTTAAGTTCTCCAGTATATTTTGAAGGAACCAATCTATCTCATTATTATTGTCACTAAAATGTTATGTGGTAATAAATACTTCTTCTCCCAAAGCCTTGCCTTCTAAGGGCATTTAATTTCTACTGTCTACAAGTGATAATTAACTGTTTTGCCACTGCATGCCACAGACCACCAGTGTCCCTTTTGCCACTAGAGACAGGATCATTATTGCTGTTAGATCTGATTAGACCAGAGAACCATCTTTTAAGGTGCTAGTCCTCCGCAGCTACCAATGGTACAAAGCCCTGTATTAGTTAGCATTTGACCAGAGAAGACTAGAAATGATACAAAATATGGCATTATCAGAGATTTGGCCAGGTGTAATTGTTAACCTAGTTAAACAGTTCATGTTCAGCTGTAACTCTGCATCTGGTGCTAGGTCTGGCCCAGGGTTCAGAGGAGCCAAGAGAGAAGAGGAGCTAAGGAGCCCAGCTGCTGGGCAATGCCTATGCCAGCCCATGCCAGCAACGCCTTTGAGCTGCAACAGCATCTGTTGTCCTCTCCCTGATCTTCTAAGCATAAGAATATGTCTGCAATTTCACATTTACCTTTCCAAGTCAAAATGCTTCACGGCCCTTGCTAACAATGCAAAAGAAAAAAAGAAAAAAGAAATCTGGGAAACAGTTCCAGCTTAGCTAGTTTGACACAATACAAGTCCAGCACACCATCTTTGTCTTAAAAACAAACAACTTTCTTGGAGCAGTCCCGAGTTTTAACTTCTAACTCTTCTATCATTGCTTATTTCTTTCACTATACCTTACATTTCCAACAGGGTATTTCATTTTCCCCAACTGCTTTTCTTTCAAATAGCCTTCTAGTCTAGTGTAATGGTTGCAAAATATTCCATTTCCTTTCTTTTCCCTTTTTCAGTTTCCTTCTGCTTCATGCCTTTTCTTCCATATTCTCCCTTTTATCTTTCACATAAAGGTTTTTCCTCAAATATCAGGTGATCCTTGCCAATCTGTTGCTATTTAGAAGTAATGCACCTGACTATTAGTATTTCAGGCTTCCTCTCTCCTCTCTTAGGCTAGTTATTTTTCTCAGAATGAATGCCTCTAGTCACTAGTTTGAATCAACTTTCAAATTCTACTGAATACCCTTACTGCCATTTTTCTCCTTTCTTCATTATTTTTGTTAATATATGTTTTCAGCCTCTCATTTATGTAGGACTTGTGAAGAAACAATAAGCCAATAATATGCAGTTTAACATATTTCACAGTAAGTCCATAAAGATAGCCGACAAACCGTCAACTTTTAAGTCTTTGGAAAATTTTAAAGACCCAACTAAAATTCAGATTTATGTTTAGGTCATTTATGAATAGCAAGGCAGATTTGTTCATGAAGTGTGAATAAAACAGAATGTAAAAAAAAAAAAAAATCTTAAAATATAAGGAGCTACTTTGTCTAAGGTAACAGCACGTTCTAAATTCTGCTGAATCTATGTATTTATCAAAAGAGTTAGATGATAATAAATCTGTTTAAACATCTAATAAGTCAGCTATAAATAAATAAGGAACCCTTCAGAAAACTACGGTCCCCTGTAACCTAGTGGAAGGGAATGGAGGTGAAGAGCGATTGCTACCTGTGCCCCTTAAGGAAATGCAAATTAAAGCTGGGCCTTTCACGTGAATAGACTTTTAGTTAAATTACTTATCTACCTTTTCAGAGGGAAGAATCACCTGTGACAACAACAAGAAACAGACAATTATCTTTAAGAAATACTGTTTGTCCCCAAAAGGTTTTAAGCCTTTGGGCTTTCCAAAATAATTTCTGGCTTAGTATTTCAATTATAACCTAACCCTATCCTCAAATGATGAAAACTAGCAAATATGGTAAAGAAAATGACACCTACTTAAGATCATTTAAATATCCATAAGAATTCAACCTGGTTCTCTATTTGAAAATGTACATATTTCCAAGTTATAAAAAAAACTATCCCTAAATGATTTTAATACTTAAATAAATGTTTTAAAATCTAAGTATTTCTCATATAGGGTATTTTAGAGGTTGTTCAACACTTCTACACCATGTTTCCATGTAAAAACAGAACTTTGACCTTTGAAGAGAGCACAAAGGAATAGTAGAGATGCAATAAATAAAAAATTGCAGTGACAAACATTCTTAAATGATTGATCATATCTATCACTAGCAAGAAAATGGAGAAACAGGCACTCAATCAGCAGTGGAAACTTTTGGAATGCTTTTGGTAAGCATTATGAGTGTCTATTAAATTTTGTGCATATCCATGGACCTAGAAGTTCCACTTCTAGAAATCAATCCTGTAAAACAAATGATTACATGAAGATAAAACAGGATGCTCATTATTTATAATAAACAAATGAAAATATTCTAAATGTCTATCAATGGATATGTACCAGTATGGGAAAATGTCTATGACGGTTAATTTTATGTGCCAACTTGACTGGGCTAAGGGTTACCCAGATAGCTGGCAAAACATTGTTTCTGTGTGTCTATAAGAGTGTTTTGGGAAGAGATTAGCATTTGAATCAGTAGACTGAATAAAGAACCACCCTTACCAATATAAGGATGCATGACCCAATCAGTTGAGGACTTGGATAGAACGAAAAGGTAAAGAAAGGGCAAACTCACTCTCTCTTCTAGAGCTCGTACATGCATCTTCTGCCTTCAGACATCAGAGCTCCAGGTTCTCATTCCAGTATTTACACCAGTGACCCACCTCCAGTTAATTCCCCATCCCCATTCTCAGGCCTTCCGCCCTGGACTGACAGTTACACCATACCACTGGCTCCCCTGTTTCTCAGGACTTCACATTCAGACAGAATTATACCAACAACCTACCTGGGTCTCCAGGTTGTAGACAGCATAGCATGAGACTTCTCAGCTTCCATAATCATGTGAGCCAATTCTCATTTTTAATATCCCTGTACATACATGTATATATGTATATCCTACTGTTATGCTCCTTCTGGAGAATCCTATTAATGTCCAAGACACATTGTCCCACAAATTATAGAATAGTGCTTTTAGGATGATCCCATTATAGTACTTAAAAGCACACATTTCTTTGGACATGTACTTGGGTTCTTCTACTTACTAATTATAGAACTTCGGGTAAGCAACTAATCCTCTCTATATCACAATTTTTTCATTTGAGGAAAACAATAGTATGATCTTACAGAGGAATTATGAGGACTAATGAAGATAATACATTCTAATTGCGATAAAGGTAAACTGTGATTATTACATATATATTTTAAAAGCACATATATAAAATGATTGTATTAGGTTGAACTATCTGAAACTGCCAATACTTAATTAACAACTGTTCACCTAAAAAAACGGCAAGTTCATATGGTTTAACCTAATATATGCATGGAAATTTTCAGAAAGACTATCCAAGGAAAAGCTGTTTTAAATATTCTTCTATTGTTTCCTTACAAGGGAAAAATACTCTTCTATACCACTTGGACATTTTAAATGTGAAAATAGTTAAACATTCCCTCCTCTCAAATAAAAAGCTATCTATATCCCTTGCTTTAAGCAGTACTATCTTAAAAGCATGGCAGACATAGGAGATCCCCCTTTCTTTCCCCCTAAATCAATAATCATTTGTTGATTGAGCAATCTATCTTCTTTTATTACTCTTCTAGGGAGATTCCACATCATTTTAGAGAAACTTAAAGAATGCTGGTGTGCTCACTTTGGCAGCACATATACTAAAACTGGAATGATACAGAGAAGATTAGCATGGCCCCTGCACAAGATAACAAGCAAATTCATGAAGCATTCCACATTTTTACATATATTTCATAAAATGTTGGCGTTGGAAAACATGTTGGAGATTGTACACTTAGGTAAATTCATGCTAGTTTAAACACTGTCAGGAAGTTATTCCTCAAATCTACTCTAAATATTACAACCCAAAGAGATCTGGTTTCAATAATTCTATAACTCTTCCTTTATAAAATGAGTGGAAATAAAGAAGTTAAGAAATAAAAATAAAATAATAGGCCAGGCGCAGTGGCTCACAGCTGTAATTCAAGTACTTTAGGAGGCCGAGGCAGCAGATCATCTGAGTTCAGGAATTTGAGACCAGCCTGGGTAACATGGTGAAACTTGGTCGCAACTAAAAATACAAAAAATTCTGTAATTTTTTGATGATCATCAAAAATGATGATCATATATCATTTTTGTGTTATTTGTGAAGAAATAAAGCAAGTGAATAAAGGGTTTTTAACAATTGTAACTAATGCAAATCAGCAGTGGCATCAGGTGAGGTGGCATGTGCCTGTGGTTCCAGTAACTCAGGAGGTTGAGGTGGGAGGATGGTGTGAGCCTGGGAGGTGGAGGTTACAGTGAGCGGAGATTGCACCACTGCTCTCCAGCCTGGGTGATAAAGCAAGACCCCATCTCAAAAAAGACAAAACCAAAAACATTCTATCAGGTACAGTCAAAGAACTATGTACAGCACTGAGTTCGAGAAGACCACCACAAGTCTGCTGCTTTGGAAGCCCTATCTTACTACATACTGAAGTGATTCACGGTAAGAAAATAGTGTAGAAAATAATTAAGTCCACAAATTGCTACTACCACATTCTCTGAAGATGACAAAGCTATGGACTCCGTCTCACTCTGCCTCCTGCTTTTTCCTCTTACCATGACACACATGTCAACCATCAGAGTTCCTACTGTTCATGGACAGACCCCTCTCCAGTACCATCCCTCCTCTACAAGACATTCCCTTCTAGCTTCCCAGACTTACTTTTTGGTTACAAGCAGGAAGCTTCTGCTGCCTGCTGAAAATCAGATTCATGTAGTATACTTTCATAGCTCCAAAAATTGATTTTGTACAATTTTTTAGACATGGTATTATGTAAGGTTAAAGTACAACTTATCTTTGAAAAAAAAATTAGCCAGGCGTGGTGGCAGGCGCCTGTAGTCCCAGCTACTCAGGAGGCTGAGGCAGGAGAATGGCATGAACCTGGGAGGCGGAGCTTGCAGTGAGCGAGATTGCACCACTGCACTCCAGCCTGGGCGACAGAGCGAGACTTCGTCTCAAAAAAATAAAGAAATAAATAAATAAATAAACATTGTTATTCTTGTTGGATCATTAATAAGGCATGCAAAATATTTGAAAGTATAGGTAATGGGGAAAAAGAGATCCTTTCTAATCCAAGGATCTCTAATTAACACAGGAAGTAAAGTGATTAATGTTTTAAAATTCCAAAGAACCCCAAACACATCACCGATGTAATACACATACACAACACACACATACAAATCCTCTAAAAATCTTAAAGTAGGTGTTATTTTACTGTATCAATATCTGTATGGCCTACATTAATTTAAAAACTAATCTCATACATATAACTTCAAGCCACAGAAGTAAAAGAAAAGGACACATTTCAAAGCACTCCCAAATAGTACATTTTAACTATTTCTCCACCCTCCTGTGACCCACTAGCCAATAAGCTTATGGTATAAATATCTTTATTCAAAATTGTAATTGATACTTGCTGCTCTTTTGTCAAGATAACATGAGGAGATAGTGGCAGATGCTATTCAATTTTAACAAGACTTCAGAGAATATCAAGTGTAAATTTCCAAAGGCTAGGTTAATATATAAATTATGCAAATAGATGTTTAATGAGAAAAGTTTTGCTTTATCATAACAAAAAATACTCAAGGACAAAGGTCTAAAACTAATTTCTCCAATCCCTTAGCAACAATAAAGGTAATCTTCAAATGCTAAGGCACTATGTTTTTAAATGTTACATTTTTTAAAAAACTACCATCATTCCATTCAGTCTTCCCAACTGAGAGTGCTCCCTTTTAGTAGGAAAAAACCTGCATTAAAACTGAAGAGTTACCCTCTGAAGAACTAGATTCTACTCCCACTTCCCTCTGGGATTATATGCTGATTCTAAAGAATTTAACTCAAACATGTTAAGATTTCAGGTTCCCATTGATAAAGAAAGAAGCAAACAAAAAGCAAAGCCTTTGTTTCCAGAGTACAGAATATTGAAAGTAAAAATGGTTTCATACATCATTTTTGTGTTATTTGTGAAGAAATAAAGCAAGTGAATAAAGGGTTTTTAACAATTGTAACTAATGCAAATCAGCAGTTTACCTAAACTTTGAAAGAGCATGCAATAAGGCTCTCTCCTTTTTTCTTTTATTTTTTTCTTAGGCAGGGTCTTGCTGTGTCACCCAGGCTGGAGTGCAGTGGCCTGATCACAGCTCATTGCAGCCTTGACCTTCTGGGCCAAGCTATCCTCCCTCCTAAACCCCCCAAATAGCTGGAACTATAGGCGCACACCACCAGGCACTGTGTTTTTTTTTTCTTTTCTTCTTTTTTTTTTTTTGTAGAGACAGGGTTTTGTGACCCACCCTCCTCAGTCTCTCAAAATGCTGGGATTACAGGCATGAGCCACTGCACACAGCCTGTCTCTCATTTTGAAAAGAAAAATGCCTTTAAAGTTAAAACACCATGAATAAAAAATCAACAACAAGGAAACTAGTGTTCAGCTAATTTCAAAATAAGAATTGTACTAAAAATGTCACCAGCTGATTAAACATGTATTTTCAATTCAAGTTGACATTATAGTCATCCCTTGGTATCCTTGGGGGACTGGCACCAAGATATAGATACCAAAAACCAAAGACACTCAAGTCCCTGATATAAAATGGCATAATATTTGCATGTAACCTACGCACATCTTACCGTAAACTTGAAATCACTTCTGGATTACTTATACTAAATAATACAACGTAAATGCTATATAAATAGTGTAAGACTGTATTTTTAAACTTAGTCTAGTTTTTAATTGTTGTAGTGTTATTTTTTATTATGTGGTGTTTTTTCCCCCGAATAATTTTGATCTGCAGTTGGTTGAATACACAGATGTGGACAGAACCCACAGATACAAAGGACTGATTATACTTAAAAGTATCTGACCAGTATCTCAGCTTAAAGTCCAGGAAGTACAGGGGAAAATACGCATGCCTGAGTTCTCAAAACTAAAGAAGCACCAAGTGACAGACAATTCAATATATCCATATCCAAGTTAGTAAACATCTGATTTGAAACTAAAAATTAAATAATTTTGCATTTTATTGTAGAGAAATCACATAATGGTTTTTATCATTGTTTTGAACACAAATAGCACATTCAGTTTTCTCCCTAACCAATGGATTTTCTCAGATTAAAACACATAATAAATAAAAACACCTAAAAATCTGTTTACTTTAAATTAGAAAGTATTCTCTAAAATTTGTGACAAATTCAAATGAGAATAAGAATTGATGCTCAGAAGAGATTAATGATTAACATTTCAAATTCACTATGGGCCATTAATGCTACTGATAAAATACTATTAAAAGCTGAAATAATGGCATTATTACTACGATTACAAATATGACAATTCATTAAGCACTTATTTGAGGCCAGGCACTAATTAAGTACTTCACATAAACCAATCCTTAAGACAGGCAATATGCCCATTTTACAGGTGGGGATAAGACAGGTATGGGGTTTAAAGAATTCATCCAAGGTTACAAAGCTTAACAGAGGCAAGAAGCAAACCCAGATTTTTGTGAGTTCAAAGCACATGTACTTATCCCATGTGCTCTGATGATTCCTCACAAAGCAGACATTTAACAGAATGTGTTGTATAACGTTACTATGGTAGACAAGTAAGTCAAGAACTTAGACATGCCTATAATTCACTCTCAAAGGAATTATAATATTATAAATATATGGAGGAAAAAAAGTTACAAATAACTCTTCTTGCCACAAAAGAAAATGTATGCTAACAAGGCATATTTATAGGAATATACTTAATGATGAAATAGCACACCCCAATTTAAATAAAATATTTATACACATCATATACAAATGGACCAAAAACAAAGGGCAGTGAGTTTTTCTGTACTAGAACAACTCAGTAGAGTTGTTTCTAGTAGAAAGATAAGTTCTGTGCTGAACTAGTTTTTCCATACTTTCTTTTTTTTTGAGATAAGAGTCTCACTCTGTCGCCCAGGCTGGAATGGAGTGATGTGATCTCAGCTCACAGCAACCTCTGCCTCCCAGGTTCAAGTGATTTTCCTGCCTCAACCCCCACAAGTAGCTGGGACTACAGGCATGTGCCACCATGCCCAGCTACTTTTTGTATTTTTAGTAGAGACACGGTTTCACCATGTTGGACAGGCTGGTCTCAAACTCCTGACCTCAAGCAATCTGCCCACCTCAGCCTCCCAATGTGCTGGGATTACAGGTGTGAACCATCATGCCTGGTCAGTTTTTCCATACTTTTAAACATATTACATTAAGATTTGGGGCCAACAGTATGGCTCATGCCTATAATTCCAGCACTTTGGGAGGCAGAAGTGGGAGGACTGTTTGAGGCCAGGAGTTCAAGGCCAGCCTGGGCAACATAGTGAGACCCTTGTCTCTACAAAAAAAAAAAAAATTAAAATTAATCTCAGGTACTTAAGTAATCAAACTCATAGAAACAGAAAGTAGAATGGTGGTTACCAGAGGCTGGTGGAGAAATGTGGAATTGTTTACCGGGTACAGAATTTTAGTTTTACAAGATGAGAAGGTTTTGGAGGTCTTTTCAACAATGTGAATGTGTTTAACACTACTTAATTATACACATAAAAATAAGATGGTTAAAAAAATGTTTGATACTAATATATAAATAGTCATAAACAGAACTATACAGGGCTACTATATTGGGCAGTCCTGCAGTGCTGCCCAATATAGTGGCCACTAGCAGCATATGACTATTAAAATTTATATTAAACTAAAAAATTAAAAATTTATTCTACTCTCACTAGCCACATTCCAAGATCTCAACAGCCATATCTGGCTACTCAGGACACTGCAGACACAAACATTTTCAAAATCATACAAAGTTCTATTAGATAACTCTGGTTCAGAGTATACAGAAACAGACCCAAATACATATGAGAACCTGTATTTTTCATATACAATTGTGTGTGATAAAGGTAGCATTTCAAATTAGCAGGGAAAGAATTATTGAATAAATGGTGTTGGGACAATTAGCTAGCCTAAGGGAAAATGAGAGAGGACTGAGGGACTAAAGCTAAATCCACACGTCAACTCTTACTCGAGTTCATTATGAATCAAAGATTTATGCTTACTAAAAATACAAAAAAAAAAAAATTAGCCAGGTGTGGTGGTGGGCACCTGTAGTCCCAGCTACTCGGGAGGCTGAGGCAGGAGAATGGCGTGAACCCGGGAGGCAGAGCTTGCAGTGAGCCGAGATCGCGCCACTGCACTCCAGCCTGGGCAACAGAGCGAGACTCCATCTCAAAAAAAAAAAAAAGTGAAATGATAAAAGTAAGTAGCACATAATTCTAATTAAGAAAGGGCCTTCTAAATAGAATATAAACCCAAAAGACAAAAATAAAAAATGAAAGACTGTGGCATTCTTTAAAGAAAAAATGAAAACTTTCAGATGAATGAAGTCCAGACAAACTGAAAGAAAATAGGGCTAGGTACCAAAATCTCCTTAAGCTGATAAGCAACTTCCGCAAAGTCTCAGGATACAAAATCAATGTGCAAAAATCACAAGCATTCTTATACACCAATAACAGACAGAGAGCCAAATCATAAATGAACTCCCATTCACAATAGCTTCAAAGAGAATAACATAACCAGGAATCCAACTTACAGGGGATGTGAAGGACCTCTTTCAAGGAGAACTACAAACCACTGCTCAATGAAATAAAAGAGGACACAAATGGAAGAACATTCCATGCTCATGGATAGGAAGAATCAATATTGTGAAAATGGCCATACTGCCCAAGGTAATTTATAGATTCAATGTCATCCCCATTAAGCTACCAATGACTTTCTTCACAGAATTGGAAAAAACTACTTTAAAGGTCATATGGAACCAAAAAAGAGCCCGCATTGCCAAGACAATAATCTAAGTCAAAAGAACAAAGCTGGAGGCATCACACTACCTGAGTTCAAACTATACTACAAGGCTACAGTAACCAAAACAGCATGGTACTGGTACCAAAACAGAGATATAGACCGAAGGAACAGAACAGAGCCCTCAGAAATAATACCACACATTTACAGCCATCTGATCTTTGACAAACCTGAAAAAAACAAGAAATGGGGAAAGGGTTCTCTATTTAATAAACGGTGCTGGGAAAACTGGCTAGCCATAAGTAGAAAGCTGAAACGGGATCCCTTCCTTACTCCTTATACAAAAATTAATTCAAGATGGATTACAGACTTAAATGTTAGACCTAAAACCATAAAAACCCTAGAAGAAAACCTAGGCAATACCATTCAGGACATAGGAATGGGCAAGGACTTCATGTCTAAAACACCAAAAGCAAGGGCAACAAAAGCCAAAATTGACAAATGGGATCTAATTAAACTAAAGAGCTTCTGCACAGCAAAAGAAACTACCATCAGAGTGAACAGGCAACCTACAGAATGGGAGAAAATTTTTGCAATCTGGCATCTGACAAAGGGCTAATATCCAGAACCTACAAAGAACTCAAACAAATTTACAAGAAAAAAACAAGCAATCCCATCGAAAAGTGGGCAAAGGATATGAACACTTCTCAAAAGAAGAAATTTATGCAGTCAACAGACACATGAATAAATGCTCATTATCACTAGCCGTCAGAGAAATGCAAATCAAAACCACAGTGAGATACCATCTCACACCAGTTAGAATGGCAATCATTAAAAAGTCAGGAAACAACAGGTGCTGGAGAGGATGTGGAGAACTAGGAACACTTTTACGCTGTTGGTGGGACTGTAAACTAGTTCAATCATTGTGGAAGACAGTGTGGCGATTCCTCAAGGATCTAGAACTAGAAATACCATGTGACCCAGTCATCCCACTACTGGGTATATACCCAAAGGATTATAAATCATGCTGCTATAAAGACACATGCACACATATGTGTATTGCGGCACTATTCACAATAGCAAAGACTTGGAACCAACCCAAATGTCCATCAATGACAGACTGGATTAAGAAAATGTGGCACATATACACCATGGAATACTATGCAGCCATAAAAAAGGATGAGTTCATGTCCTTTGTAGGGACATGGATGCAGCTGGAAAGCATCATTCTCAGCAAACTATCGCAAGAACAGAAAACCAAACACTGCATATTTTCACTCATAGGTGGGAACTGAACAATGAGATCACTTGGACACAGGAAGGGGAACATCACACACTGGGGCCTGTTGTGGGGTGGGGGAAGGGGGGAGGGATAGCATTAGGAGATATACCTAATGTAAATGACGAGTTAATGGATGCAGCACACCAACATGGCACATGTATACATATGTAACAAACCTGCATGTTGTGCACATGTACCCTAGAACATAAAGTATAATAAAAAATAAAAATAAAGTAAGTAAATAAATAAATAGAAAAAAAAGAAAATGGGGCTAGGGAAAATGAGTTGTTCTATTTCCTTAATAGATTGAAAAATACAACTCCATGGGAAAAAGAAAAATTGAAAATGCCTATTTATACATGAAAAGTTGCTCAACTTACTCATAACTTAACACTCTATAAAAACTTGCATTTTCAGTCATGAGATGGCAAAGATAGTTCCTAGTGTTAATGGGAGTGTGGTGAGATAGGCACATTAATGAATATAAAAACTGATTCAACTTAGAGGGTAATTTTTAAATAGTTAATAAAAATCATGAGCAACAAATAATATTTATGCATTAAATAATGCTGAGTGTGGGAATGACTTTAAAATAATCCAAGGGATGAAAATTTGAATCTAAGAAAGTTGGTGCACATAAAATGAAACAAGATTAGGCATATATTGATGGTCCTATCCAGGTGAGGTGGCTCACACCTGCAATCCTAGCACTTTGGGAGGCCAAGGCGGGTGAATTGCTCGAGCTCAGGAGTTCGAGACCAAGCTGGGCAACATGGCAAAACTCCGTCTCTACCAAAAAAAAGGAAAAAAAAATTAGCCAGGCATGGTGGTGTGTGCCTGTAGCTCAGCTACTCGGGTGGGTGAGAGGTGACATGATTGCTTGAGCCCGGAAAGTTGAGGCTGCAGTGAGCCAAGATTGTGCCACTCCATCATGGGTGACAGAACAAGACCTATCTCTACATACATACATACATACATACATACATACATACATACATACATACATAAAAAAAATAATTGATGGTCGCTGGAGCAGGGTAGTGCTATATATAACAGTATAAGCACAGATAAGAAATACTTGAAGAATAAGTTGAATAGTATGAGAGAGATTGGTCAAGCTACAGTCAACCATTTCAGATATAAAGAAAATTACTTTAAAATAGAGGCAGTAAGACACAGTTCTACTATGTTATATAATTTACAAAGTCCTTTTTTAACTTTCACAACCATATGAGGGTTCATTATACTGCTTTCTCTACTTTTGTATATATTTGAATTTTTTCCCATAGAGTTTTTCCTAATGTTCATACCCTTTAAGTCAGGAATTCCATTTCTACGAATTTTGCCTGTACTTACATTGTACAAGCACACAACAATGTAAGTACAAAAATGTTATCTGAGGCAATAAAGGCAAAAACCTGGAAACAACCTAAATGTCCACTGGAGGGTTGGTTGAATAAATTATGGTTTAAATACAGTAATGTCATACACCCTTAAGAAGTATGGAAGTAAATTACATGAGGTAGACTGTGGAAAGGGGGAAAATATTAAGGGCATAATAATAGGTACAGTTTGATCACATTTAACTAAAAACAAAACCACACATGTAGATTTGTGAATGCATGTCATATATGTGCCCATATTCATAACAAATTCCTGGAAGGACAGGCGAAAAGCTTAACAGTGGTTACATCCGGTGAGGCAGGAGAGGGGGAGAATATTTCACGTTACATTTAAAATGAAAAAGAACTAGAATTTTTAAATCTTTCATCTATTAAGGTGAGTGGCGTTCATTTAGAAACTACCAATGTTCAGGATCAACATTGGTAGGAAGTTTGCCTCAAAGAAGATTTAAATTCTATAGAGAAGTATAAGATGAGCTATGGCTCTTTTATTGCTGACCTTATCTCAGAGCCCTTAGCATACCTCTATCTCAGCCCTGATGATTGCTCCTAAAGCCAAAAGGCTAATATTATTATTATTACTTTTTTTTGAGATGAAGTCTCACTCTGTTGCCCAGGCTGGAGTGCAGTGGCGAAATCTCGGCTCACTGCAACCTCTGCCTCCTGGGTTTACACCATTCTCCTGCCTCAGCCTCCTGAGTAGCTGGGACTACAGGTGCCCGCCACCACGCCCGGCTAATTTTTTATGTTTTTAGTAGAGACGGGGATTCACTGTGTTAGCCAGGATGGTCTCGATCTCCTGACCTCATGATCCACCCGCCTTGGCCTCCCAAAGTGCTGGGATTACAGGCCTCAGCCACCACGCCCGTCCCTAATATTATCTTAAATAATTACTCTGAAGATGTAAGTAAGATCCTTTCTTGGTGTTAACCAAATAATTAAGGTTATTTATTGAGTAGACATGGGCCTATTCTATGGGGAATACAAAAGACTAATATTATAGTCCTTACTCAAAAAGTTTGTAATCTAACAGAAGAGAAAATGTTCATACAAGGAAACAATTAATGCCATGCAAACACATGTACTCAGAAAAAGAGAAGCTGGTATGGGAATGAAGAGTCAGGGTTTATGGAAGAAATAAGAGGGCAGATTCAGTCTCACAAGATTAGCCAGATTTAGACAGAGGGAACATGATTGCATAAAAACACTAGAAACAATGTACAGAAATAAAAAAATTTAAATACTGGAAGACTCAATATGCCTGGAGATGGGGGAAGAAAAAGTATGAAATAAGTAACAAGTTCAAGGTTATACACATCTTTAAAACCTGGCAAAAATTAAGATTTTATAAAATTGGAAAAGATGAATTTTAAGAAGTGTCTGGCAGCAACAACGTGCGTAACAGGGTAAACTATTTTTAAGTCTTTGCTTCTTTTTGGCTTGCTTTCTTGACATTAAAAATAAAATAATGAACATTATTTCAATACCTCAATTCCAGATTCTAGTGGTCTCTTCTTCCTTGGTCCAATAGCTGCAAGAGCTGTGAGATTAGCATCTCTATGCTGTATCTGTGCAAGTTCCAATTGCTGTAACTAGAAGACAGAAGAAAAAAAAAAATCAATGTTTATACACATTCATGCTCAGAGGGAAAAAGAAACTGATTACTAAGCCTATTTCTGCATTCACCAAATAAAGTTACAATATAAAATAAACATTAGATTCCCATAACAGCCAAGGGCACATTTTCTGATTCTTTTACTCCAACTCTTTAGTTCTTAATCTCTATATGGAAGAGGCAGACCTCAGGTAAAGGAGAAGTACAGAAAAGAAGAAAGGCATCTAAAGCTTAATTTCTCCCAGTATAACCACAGATGAGAAATGCCTGAAGAATAAGTTGAACAGTAAGTTAGAGAGAGACTGGTCAAACTATAGTCAACCATTTCAGACTAAATTTACTTTACTTTAAAATAAAGACAGTTTTTGTACATTATAGCACATAGTTCTACTATGCTATATAATTTACAAGGCACTTTCTTAACACTCACAATCACATTGAAAGGTGATTACTATAATATAAAAATTATACATCATCCTATTTTTATTAATGGAGACAGTAAGGCTCTAAGAGGTTAGCGCAACTTCATAAAAGGCACCACACAAGTAGTAAGTGGTGGAAACAGCACGTGGAGCAAAATGCTCTCATTAAAAACCTCTTTAGTACATCACACTTTCTCATTTGCAAACAAAAGTCTTCAATTTACTCTATAATCTTCATGGCAAAATTCTAAAGTGATTTAGTACTGTTTTGTTGTACACCTTTCATCATACTTAATCAAGAATGCCCAACTCTATAGGGTATAATCTTTTCGTATGTGGGCAAAACTATACAGGGGTGTGCATGAAAGATGTCCTATTAAAAGGCAGAAACTGCATTATTTCATTGAGGCAACTGAGTGTCAAATTAGGTATTCTATTTAAAAAATAATAATAATAATAATAACACCAAGGTGAGAAAGTCAAAATAGAACACCACTAGATAAATCCCTAAGCTTTTTCAGAAGAGAGGAATAAAGTTCAGTTCCCATCAAAATGTTATTATTAATACTATGGAGGGAAAAGAGGAAAGAATCTGGGGCCGGCTGACAGTCACATATTCAAACAAGATCAAGACAGTCAACTGAAAGTAACCTGTTGAGAAACCCTATACATATATCGAGAATATTCTTTCAAAAGAGTACTAACCAAAATTTTTTAGCACGTGTTTAAAAATAGACCAGGTTGAAAACAAAAAGTAGTTTGTGGTGAAATGGTCAGTCTTAAGGAGATACCAAGTACATAAATTCCACTTTAAGATTACTTCAAATTGTTTTAATATTAGGGGAAAGAATGAATAACTGAAAAGGTAACTGAATCTTTAGTAAAGCAGAAAATAATTGCTACGTTCTGAACGTCTGTATCCCTCCAAACTTCTAATGTTGAAATTCTAACACCCAGGGTGACTGCTATTAAGAGATGGGGCCTCTGGAAGGTGATTAAATTATGAGGGTGGAGACTTAGTATCCTTATAAAAGAGACTTAAGAGAAACCCCTCGCCCCTTCCACCAGGTGAGAACATAGTGAAGTAAAAGTAGGCTCTAACCAGACACCGAATCTGCTGGCACCTTGATCTTGGACTTCCTAGCCTCTAGAACTGTGAGAAACAAAATTCTGTTGTTTATAAGCTACCCAGTCTAAGATATTTCATTATAACAGCCTGAATGAACTAAGACAACCATTAATCAAAGAAAATGAACTAAGAACCATTTTCCACTTGCTCCACAAATTACAGGACAGAAATCCTTTTAAACTTTGTGTTTACTTATAAATAAACTGTTAGAAAAGTGTTTTCATAAGTTCTAAAATCTTTTGTTGCTGCTGGCCTTTTTACTAAAAAATACAGTTTTAGAGTCTAATGCTGCCACAATTCAGAACTTCTAGGTGACAAAATAATGATTTTAGTTAATCTACCCTGCAGTACAAATCAAACAAGCTATATTTTAAAGTCCTTCCCTGTAGAGAAATGACATCTAAAAGATAGCCACACCAGATAAAAGATTTTTAAACTGACCACTGTCTTCAAATTCCCCTATGTGTAGTGTAACATTTTCTCCCATTCTGCAAATTATATTTTGGTTTTCTGAAGTCTCTCACACAAAATTTCAGAAAATTTCACAAAAATCTAACAAAAATGGAAACTGACCATAGTTTTCATTGGCCCTGTATTTATAACAAGCTTTCTCAAAACCAATGTATCTTGGCAAGCACAAAAGAGTAAAACCAGGTACTTTTAACCAGAAAAGGAGGAAGTTCTGAGCATTAATGCAAAACTGGCATTTATCGAGAATAAAGACTACAATAGTAACCTCAGTTCAATAAAAATAGCCATTGAGTTAGAGGCTTGCCTGTGGAAACAGGATTGCAAATGATATGATTATGTATCCAGAAAACCCTAAGTTATCTATATATAAAAAAAATCCTCCTAAGACTGATAAGTGAGTTTAGCAATATTACAAGATGCAAGGTTGACACATGCAATAAGTAAGTTCTAAACACCCATTAAGGTACAATTGGAAACTTAAATTTTTAAATGTCATTTATAATTGCTCTCTCCCAAATGAAATACTGAGATATAAATCTAACACATACAAGTATTTCTACGCTATAAATCACGAAATGCCTATGAAAGAAATAATAAATAAATAAATAAATAAATAGAGAGACATACGGTGTCCAGGCTTGTAAGACTCAACAAAGATTTCAATTCTCTCCAAATTTATCCACAGACTTAACACAATTCTAATAAAATTTTGTTGTAGATATGGATAAGTTGATTCTAAAGTTTATATGGAAAGAAAAACGAACTAGAATAGCTAAAATCATTTTTTTAAGAAGGACAAAATTGGAAGAATAACACCATGCAATTTTAAGACTTCTTGTAAGGCTACAGTAATCAAAATAATGTAATACTGGCAAAGGGAAAGACAAACAGGTTAACAGAACAAAACAGAGAATCCACAAATAAGATGTATATAAATATGGCCAATTGATTTTTGGCCAGGTGGGAAAGGAATGCAGTTGAGAAATGACAAAAATTCTCTCCTTGACTAAACTTCTGAATCCTCTTTTCAATTAGGCCTGAACCTTGGCCTAAAAAACATTAACACAGTTTCTAACAGCTCAAGGCCACCATTGTAGGATGGTCTTAACTTCCTTACAGAGCCTAACTGAAAAAACTCAAGTTTGCCAGAAGAATTTACTATTTGTTCCATCCAACATCTGACGATAAGGCCCCATCTTCCAGCCTCTATGGAAAGGCAGCAGCTGATTAAAGTCTATTCTTACCACTTTAGTGTCTGGCATAGTCTTTTACACAAAAGTTGTGGGGCTGGGCGCTGTGGCTCATGCCTGTAATCCCAATATTTTGAGAGTTCAAGGTGGGCGGATCACTTGAGGTCAGGAGTTCGACACCAGCCTGGCCAACATGGTTAAAACCCCGTCTCTACTAAAAATACAGAAAGTAGCTGGGCATGGTGGGCACGCCTGTAATCCCAGCTACTTGGGAGGCTGAGGCAGGAGAATTGCTTGAACCCAAGAAGTGGAGGCTGCAGTCAGACGAGATCGTGCCAGTGCACTCCAACTTGGGCAACAGAGTCCGACTCCATCACAAACAAACATCAAATGTTGTTGGAACAACTGAATATTCACGTGCAAAAAAATTTTTAAAAATCAGTCTGGATCCAAACCTCACACCTTATACAAAAAATAACTTAAAATACAAATGTAAAACTATAAAAATGTATAGGAAAAACCCATAGGAGAACATGACTTGGGGTCCAGCAAAGAGTCCTTGAACATGACACCCAATGTATATCTATAAGAGAAAAAACTGACAAATTGGACTGCATCAAAATTTAAAACTTTTGCTCTATGGAAAACACACTTAAAAGAATTAAAGGACAAGCTACTTTATTTCCATGTCTCCAATCTATTTGTCTTTCTTGCCTCATTGTACTGATAAGGACTTAAACTATAATGCTGAATAGTAGTGGTAAAAGCAAGTATCTTTGCCTTTTTCCTAATCACTGGAAGAAAGCATTCAGTCACCATTAAGAACGATATTAGCAGGGTTTTTAAAGCTATCCTTTATCAGCCTGAGGAAACCTCTTCCTTTTTAAAATTTCTTACTTTAATAGAGACAGGAATCTCGCTATGTTTCCCAGGCTGGTCTTGAACTCCTGGTCTCAAGGAGACCGGCCTTGGCCTCCCAAAGTGCCGGGATTACAGGCATGAGCCATCATGTCCAGCCAAGGAAGTCTCTTCTATTCTTAGATTCCTGAGAGTTTTCAGTCATTAATGGATTTTAAATTTTATCAAACATATTTCTAAATTAATTGATAGGATCACATGGTGTTTCTTAGACTATTAATATGATAGATTATATTGACTGATTTTCAAATATTAAAGCAGCTTTTCATTTCTGGAATATAATATACATAGTCATGGTATATTATTCTTTTATATGTCAAATATCAATACATTCTTTTTATATCAAATCTAAACTAGATTTGATTTGCTAACATTTTGTTTGGGATGTTTATATCTATGTTCGTAAGAGATATTAGCCTGCAGTTTTCTTGTTTTGTAACATCTTTGTGGGTTTAACTGTTAGGGCAACAATGACCTCATAAAATGAACTGGAAGTGTTTCTGTCTCTTCCATTTTCTGGAAGAGGCTGTGTAGAAGTGGTATTAATTCTTCCGTAAATGTTCGGTAGAATTTACTAAAAATCTGTGCCGGTATCTCTCTTAGAAGGTTTTAATTACAAATTCAATTTGTTTAATAATTACAGAACTAAAAAAATAAAAAAGATTACAGAACCATATCATCTTGGCTAAGTTTTGACAGTTTGTGCTTTTTGAGGTATTGGTCATTTAATCTATCTAAGTTGCCAAACTTCTGCAAAGTTATGTGCTATATTTGCTTTTGGGGAGAGGGGTGCGGCAGGGGGACAGGGTCTCACTCTGTTATCTAGGCTGGAGTGCAGTGATGCGATCTCATCTTACTGCAACCTTTACCTCCTGGGCTTATGGGATCTCAACTCTGGAGGATGGGAGCTGCAGTGAGCTGACATCTCACCACTGCATTACAGCCTGGGCAACAGAGCAATATTAGTGATTTCTCTTCTTTGTTTTTTCCTTTCTCAGTCTTACGAAAAGTTGTCGATATTGTTGATCAAAGAAGCAGTTTTTGGGAACTTTTTTCTAAAGTCATTGATGAGTACTCAAAGATATGTGCTTCCTTCTGCTTGGTTTGGGTCTATATTGCTCTTCCTATTCCAGTTTCTCAAGGAAGTTTAAATTATTGATTTGAGGTCTTTCTTCTTTTCTAATGTAAGCATTTTCTCCCATCTTGTTACTTTAGCTTACCTATATCATTACCTGTGATTTGAGTTGCTTAAAGTTCCATTACAGATTTTTAATCCACCCCGAGAGTCTCTATCTTTTAATTGGTATATTTGAATCATTTACACTTCATGTAACAATTAATGATTAGATTTAGGTCTATCATTTTGTTTTCTGTATGTTCCCTCTGTTTTTCATTTCTCTGTTTCCCTTTTTCTATTTGGAATTATTTCAAACTTTTTAACATTTTAATTTATCTACTGTATTTTATATTAACTCTAAGTGTTTTATATCAATTTTAGTGGTGGCTCTAGGGATTACAACATACGTATTTAAATTTTCAGTCTGCTCAGCATCAATATTTTACCACTTCAAGTGGAATATAAAAGCCTTGGCCATATATATGGCTCTTTATCCTCCATATTTTGCTGTAGTTGTCTTATATATTACATGTACATACATTGAAAATCTCTGGTGTTGGCCGGGCGCGGTGGCTCAAGCCTGTAATCCCAGCACTTTGGGAGGCCGAGACAGGCGGATCACGAGGTCAGGAGATCGAGACCATCCTGGCTAACACGGTGAAACCTCGTCTCTATTAAGAAATACAAAAAACTAGCCGGGCGAGGTGGCGGGCGCCTGTAGTCCCAGCTACTCGGGAGGCTGAGGCCGGAGAATGGTGTGAACCTGGGAGGCGGAGCTTGCAGTGAGCTGAGATCG
This sequence comes from Theropithecus gelada, assembly GCF_003255815.1. Lineage (NCBI taxonomy): Eukaryota > Metazoa > Chordata > Mammalia > Primates > Cercopithecidae > Theropithecus > Theropithecus gelada. The sequence goes on along the minus strand of NC_037686.1, from coordinate 18,400,814 downwards.
CGGCCACTGCACTCCAGCCTGGGTAACAGAGTGAGACTCCGTCTCAAAAAAAAAAAAAGAAAATCTCTGGTGTTAATTTTTCTAATCCATACATATGGTGAATCTCAATTTATCCTTAATGAATTTCACCAATCATCATCTTTTACATCAATCATATATATTTCATTAAACCTTTATTTGCATATGTTAGATTTATGATCCTTTAATATCTTATTTATTTTGTTTGTTGCTGGTGTTTAAAACTATAGCTGATTACTGAATATTAATTTAATTTTTACTAAGTCTGACACATAATTGTACATATTTATGGGTACTTAGTGATACTGCAATAAATATACAGTGATCAGATGAGGGTAATTAGTATATCCATCACCTCAAATATTTATATTTTTATGTTAAGAACATTTATTAGCCTCCTTGTAGCTACTTGAAACTATGTATTATTAACTATAGTCATCCTACAGTGCTGTAGAACTTATTTCTCCTATCTAGCTGTAATTTTGTAGCCTTCAACAAATCTTTCCTTATCCCCTTTTCCCCCAGACCTTTTCCATCCTCTACTATTCTGTTCTCCTTTTTACTTCTTTTTTTTTTTTTTTTTTTGAGACAGAGTCTCGCTGTGCTCCCAGGCTGGAGTGCAGTGGCGTGATCTCGGCTCACTGCAAGCTCCGTCTCCCGGGTTCACGCCATTCTCCCGCCTCAGCCTCCCAAGTAGCTGGGACTACAGGCGCCCGCCACCACGCCCGGCTAGTTTTTTGTATTTTTAGTAGAGACGGGGTTTCACCATGTTAGCCAGGATAGTCTCGATCTCCTGACCTCGTGATCCACCCACCTCGGCCTCCCAAAGTGCTGGGATTACAGGCTTGAGCCACCGCGCCCGGCCTCTCCTTTTTACTTCTATGAGACCAACTTTGTTTTAGTTTTCACAGATCAGTGAAAACATACAGTGTTTAATTTTTCCTGGAACACTTAACATATGTCCTCCAGGTTCCATCCATGTTGTCATAAATGACAAGATATCATTCTTTTTTATAGCTGAATAGTATTCTACTGTGTATATATGGCACATTTTCTTTATCCATTCATCTGGTGTTGAGCACCTGGGTTGATTCTATATATTGGCAATTATTAATACAATTAGTGCTGAAATGAACATGGGAGTACAGATGTCTCTGTGACATACTGATTTCTTTTCCTTTCTCAGTACTGGGATTGCTGGATCATACGGTAGTTCTATTTGTAGTTTTAAGAGGAACCTCCATGCCATTCTCCACAGTGGCTATACTAGTTTACATTCTCACCGAATTCCCTTTTCCCTGGATCCTCGATGGCATTTCTCATTTTTTGTCTTTTTGGTAACAGCCATCTTCACTGGGGTCAAATGATACCTAGTTGTGGTTTTAATTTTCATTTCTCTGATGATTAGTGGCATAGAACATTTCTTCCTATACCTGTTGGCTGTTTGCATGTCTTCTTCTGAGAAATGTCTATTCTGATCATTTGCTCATTTGTTTGTTTTTAATTTTTTTTTTTTCTAGAGACAGGGTCTCACTCTATTACCCAGGATAGAATGTAGTACCATGATCATGGCTCACAGCAGCCTCAACCTCCTAGGCTCAAGTGATCACACTACTTACGCCTTCCAAGTAGCTAGGACTGCAGGCCTATGCCACCATACATGGCTAACCTTCAGTTTTAAATTTTCTGTAGAGATGGGGTCTCACTAGGTTGCCCAGGCTGATCTCAAACTCCTGGCTCCAAGTGATCCTCCTACCTCTTCCTTCCAAAGTGTTGAGAGTACAGGCATAATCCATTGCACCTGGCTCATTTGCCAATCTGTTAATCAGACTGATTTTTTTGCTGTTGAGATGCTTGAGTTCTTTGTATATTCTGGATATTAATCCACTATCAGATGAATGGTTTGTAAATATTTCTCCCCATTCTGTAGTCTATTTTTTTTACTCTGTGGATTGTTTCCTTTGCTATGCAAAAGTTTTTCATTTAACATAATCCATTTTTGCTTTTGTTACATGCACTTTTGAGGTCTTATTCATAAAATATTTTCCTGACATAAAATATGTCCTGAAGCATTTCCTCTGTTTTCTTCTAGTAGCTTTATAGTTTCAGGTTTTACACTTAGATCTTTGAACCATTTTGACTTGATTTTTTAATAGGGTAAGAGGCGGAGGTCTACATTTACTCTTCTGCATATGGATATCCGTTTTCCCAGCACCATATTTTTGAGAACATGCTTTCCCCAGTGTATGTTCCTGGCACCTTTGTCAAAAATATGTTGGCTGTAGACACCTTGATTAACTTTTGGATTCCCTATTCTGTTCCATTGGTCTATGTTTATGTTTTTGTTTTTATGCCAGTCGCATGTTATTTTGGTGGCTACAGTTTTGTAGTATATTTTGAAGTCTGGTAGTGTCATGCCTCCAGCTTTGTTCTTTTTGCTCATGATGGCTTTGGCTATTTGAGGTCTTTTGCAGTTCCATATGAATTTTCAAATTTATTTTTCCTATTTCTGTGAAGAATGCCCTTGGTATTTTGATAGAGATTGCACTGAATCTGTTGATTGCCTTGGGTAGTATGGTCGTTTTAACAATATTAATTTGGCCGGGCACAGTGGCTCACGCCTGTAATCCCAGCACTTTGGGAGGCTGAGGCGGGTGGATCACAAGGTCAGGAGATCAAGACCATCCTGGCTAACACAGTGAAACCCTGTCTCTACTAAAAATACAAAAAATTAGCTGGGCATGGTGCCTGTAGTCCCAGCTACTCGGGAGGCTGAGGCAGGAGAATGGCGTGAACCCGGGAGACGGAGCTTGCAGTGAGCCGAGATCACGCCACTGCACTCCAGCCTGGATGACAAAGCGAGACTCGTCTCAAAAAAAAAAAAGAAAAAGAAAAAGAAAAAAACAGTATTAATTCTTCTGATCCATGAGCATGAGATGTTTGTACATTTGCTTGTATCTTCTTCAGTTTCTTTCATTAGTGTTTTATAATTTTCCTTGCAGAGTTCTTTCATCTCCTGGGTTAAATTATTTCCAGGTGGTTTTGTTTGTTTGTTTGGCAGGGATTGCCTTCTTGATTTTGTTTTTTCAGCTAGTTCATTGTGTAAGGAACACTACTGATTTTTTTTTTTTTTTTAACAAAGAGCTGTATGCATTTATTGCATTGGTAGTCAATAAGAATCCTTTGAGATGGCAACAATAGACACTGGGGACTTCTGGAATGGGAAAGAAGGAACAGAGGAAAAAGTGTTGAAAAACTAACTACTGGGTACTATTCTCACTACGTGGGAGCTGGGATCAATCGTACCCCAAACTTCAGCATCATGCAATATAATCATGTTACAAACCTGTAAAAATCCTTTGTTATTGAACAGTTTTGATCCTTGGGTCAAGGTCTTAGCATGCACATTGTTTATTTGGTTAACTCAAAGACATATATATAGGTGCCTAGAGTTTTGAGGCCTGGAAGAAGCCACTGCCACATATATTACAGTTATAGGGTTTCTCTTTAGTATGGCCGCTCTGAGGTAGATTAATGCTTAAACAAATGATTAAGGATTTGCCACACTCATTACATTTGGAAGCTTTCTCTCAAGTGTAAGTTCTCTGATGCTGTGCATGGTGTAAATTTCGACTGAAGATCTTGCCACATTCATTGCAGTTGTAAGGTTTCTCTTCAGTATGGATTATCTGATGTCTGCTGAAGTTTGGTTGCCAAGACAAGGACTTACCACTTTCATTATATTTGTATGGTTTCTCTCCGCTATGGATTACCTGATATTTAGTAATGCTTGAATGCTCACTAAAGGCACTGACACACTTATTACATTTGTAAGGTGTCTCTCCAGTATGGATGGACTAATATCTAGTGAGATATGACTACAGTAGACAAAATTTCCCACAGCCACATTTGTAAGGTTTATCTCCAGACGGATTACATGATGTTTAGTATGGCTTGCACACTCAGTAAAGACTTTTCCACAGTTATTACATCTGTAAGGCTTCTCTCCAGTATGACTTCTCAGATGCCTTTCAAATATATGACATAACTAGAGACCTTGTTACATTCATTCCATTCATAAGGTTTCTCTCCAATATGAATTACCTGATGGTTAGTAAGGCCTGGAAATTTCTCCCTTCACTCATTGGTTGTCCAGGAGACTGTTGCTTAATTGTACAGTTTTGAATATTCCTCTTATTTCTACTTTTATTCCATAGTGGTCAGGTAAGATACTTAGGATATGATTTTGACATTTTAAAATGTTTGAGGCTTGTTTTGTGTCCTAACATATGGTCAATACTGGAGAATATTCCATGTATTTCTGGAAAGAATATGTATTCTGCAGCTGTTGGGTGAAATGTTCCATAAATGCCTGCTAAGTCCAGTTGGTCTATGGTACAGTTTAAATCCAATGTTTCTTCGTTGATTTTCTGTCTACATGATCTGTCCAATGCTAAGAATGGAATGTTAAAGTCTCCAACTATTATTGTATTGGGGTCCATCTTTCCCTTTAGATCTAATAATATTTACTTTATATATCTCAGTGGTCCAGTGTGGGGTACACATATGTATTCACAATTGTTATATGTTCTTGCCAAATTAATCCCTTATTGTATAATGTCTTTCTTTGTCTCTTTACCATTTTGACTTTAAGTCTGTTTTGTCTCATGTAAGTATAGCTACTCCTGCTAGCTTTTCGTTTCTGTTTGTGGAAATGTCTTTTTCTGTTCTTCACTTTCAGTCTATGTATGACTTTACAGCTGAAGTGAATTTATCGTCGGCACCTTACAGTTGAGTCTTGTTTATTTAACCATTTGACTAGTCTGTATCTTTAAAATGGGGAACTTAATCTGTTTACACACAGGATTATTACTGATAGGTGCAGACTTATTGCTGTCATTTTATTGATTGTTTTCTGGTTGTTTTGTATATCCATTGTTCCTTTCTTCATCTTTTAGTGTTTATTTGTGTAGGTGGATCTTTTTCTGTAGTGATAAGGTTTGATTCCTCTCTCTTTCTCTTTTCTGTATTGGTTCTACCAGTGAGTTTTATAGCTTCACATGCTTTCATGATGGTGGTTGTCATTTCTTCACTTTCAAATGTAAAACTCCTGAGTATCTCTTGTCGGGCTGGTCTAATGGTGATGAATTCCCTTATTTTTTGATTATCTGTGAGACATTTTATTTCTCCTTCATTTCTGAAGGATAGTTTTGCTGGGTATAATATTCTTGGCTGGGCCAGGCGTGATGGCTCATGCCTGTAATCCCAGCACTTTGAGGGGCAGAGGCGGGCAGATCACAAGGTCAGGAGATAGAGACGATCCTGGCTAACACGGTGAAACCCCATCTCTACTGAAAATACAAAAAATTAGCCGGGCATGGTAGTGGGCGCCTCTAGTCCCAGCTACTTGGGAGGCTGAGGCAGGAGAATGGCATGAACCCGGGAGGCGGAGGTTGCAGTGAGCTGAGATTATGCCACTGCACTTCAGCCTGGGCGACAGAGTGAGACTCCATCTCAAAAAAAACCAAAAAGTATATATATAAAGTATATATATAAAATATATATATATACACACACACACACACACACACATATATTCTTGGTTGGCAGTTTTTAAAAATTTTCCCTTTCAGTACTTTGAATATAGTATCCCATTCTCTCCTAGCCTGTATAGTTTCTGCTGAGAAATCTACTGTTAATCTGATAAGAGTACCTTTATTTGTGAATAGACATTTTTCCTTTACCGCTTTTAGAATTGACTTTGACTTGACAATTTGACTATAATGCACCTAGGAGAGGACTTGTTTGGGATGAATCCACCTGGGGTTCTTCCAGCTTCCTGAACCTGGATGTCTCTCTCCAAATACTTGAGAAATTTTCAGCTATTATTTCATTAAATAGGTTTTCTACATCTTTTCACTTCTTTTCTCCTTCTGGAATGCCCATGATGTGAATATTTGTTTGCTTCATGGTGTCCCATAAATCCTGTAGCTTTCTTCTTCTTTTCTTTTGTTTTTGTTTTTGTTTTTGTTTTTGGTCTGCCTGTGTAGATTCAATCTCTTCAAGTTCAAAAATTCTTTTTTCTGCTTGGTGTAGTGTATTGTTGAAGGTCTCAACTGTATTTTTTATTTCATTCATTGAATTCTACAGCTGTAGGATTTCTGTTCGGTTCTTTATTATGATATCTATCTTGTTATTAAATTTCTCATTCACTTAGCTGGAGCATGGTGGCACATGCTTCTAGTCTCAGATACTCAGGAAGCTGAGGTGGGAGGATGGCTTGAGCCCAGAACTTCAAAGTTACAGTAAGCTATGCTCAAAACACTGCACTCCAGCCTGGGTAAATAAAACCTTGTCTCTAAAAAAGACACAAATAAAAATAAAATTTTCTCTATTCAAATTGTGAATCGTTTTCCTGATTTCACTGAATATTCATCAGTATTCTGTATCTCACAGAGTTTACTTAAGATTATTATTCTGAATTCTTTTTCTAGCATTTTATATACTTCCCTATGATTAGCCTCTGTTATTGGAAAATTATTGTGTTCCTTTTCATGGATATTTATCTGTGGTTTTTCATGTTTGATGTATCCCTACACTGATTTCCATTCATGTGGTAGAAAAGTCGCCTCTTCCAATTTTATAGAGTAGGTTTCACAGAGAAAGACTTACTCGTATGAATGGGTGTTAGGGTGTCCGTTTGTTGAGTTCTAGGTAGACACAGTAGTATAGTTTCTTCAGCTGTAATCCATACTAGTGACATATGCAAATGTCTCAGTGGCCTGGGCTGAGTTTGTGGTGGAGGTGGTGCAGTTTTGCTGGGTGTGGGCTCACTGGGCTGTTTCTCAGGTCAGGGGCATATACATACAAATGGTGGGTCCACCAACTCGGTGCTTGGATTTGGGCTACAGGGCTCTTATTCTGGGCAGGAGGACATACACATGGTTGCTCAGCTGGCCCGAGGACATGCCTGCAAGAAGCAGCCCACAGGGCTGTTACTCTTGCTGAAAACACAGGTGCACAGCTGCCTGACTGGCCTAAAGGCATGTCTGGTGAGGATGGCTCAGTCTCTCAGGCCCAAGATGTGGGCTCACGGTTGTTCAGCAGACCTTTGAGTGTGGCTGCCAGTGGAGCAGCTTTGCAGACCCTGATTGTGGGCGCAGGGCTGTTGGGCAGACCAGAGGCTTATCTGTGGAGGGTAGGACACTGCAGGGCTGTTTCTCAAGCTCTGAGCACAGGAAGGTAGCTACACCACTAGCATAGACGCCTGTCAGCTGCTCAGAGGCTTTGAAGGCCTCTCCCACTAAGGGGCGGGCATGCAGCAGTTTGGCCAGCTCAAGAACAGGTTCGCCTTGGGTGGGACTGCCAGACTATTCCTCTAGCTGGAAGTGAGGGCAGCATGAGTTGGCTTCTCTTCTGTGCAGGACCAGTGACAGCCAATCCTGGGCCCAGGCTCCACGCTGCTGGGGTTTTGGCACTCAGAGTCATGAGTGTGGGCTTGGTGCAATGAAGATGGAGCCCCAGTGCTGGAGAGGTGCAGTGCCTACTGACTCCTTGTGGAGGCAACACTCCAGAAGTGGCCCTGTTCTCAAGATGGTGCTGTGCTGCAGCACATTGGCTCACAGTGGCTGGATGGAAGCTTGGGAGTGCTGACCTTGGTGTTCCTAATTCAGGGCAATGCAGCTGTGTGAATTCACGGTAGCTCTCCAAACTGGGTTCAGGGCTTTTGAGGACTGTGGGATTCTCCTGTAGTAACGACTGTACGTGTTTGTGGTGGCAACAAGGACTGGCTAGGTTATTCTGATTGCCTTTTCCCTGCAATGGGAAGTCTCTCTTGACTCCAGATCCAATCCAGGTGGGGAAGACAGGACTGCAGATGCTAGGTACCCTCATGCTGCTCTCCTGGATTTCCAATCATTTACAGGTGTGTCTCCATTCACCCACTGCACTCCAGCGCTCTCTCTGACATTCTAGTCAAATCCTATCTGTTTATTCATTGCCTCAGTCCTTTTTTGTAGAAGAGACAAGCACCAGGCATCTCTAGTCAGTCATCTCGCCAATGTCAGTCCTCAAATCTGCTTTTACTTAAACATACTTTAATTCAAAAGCAGAATAGTCTATTATGCTTTCCATTTCTGTTGTGCTTTCTTCATTCCTGAAGTTCAGTTTCCCTTTGGTATCATCTGACTTCATTGTGAATAATATCCTTAATTGTCTTATAGCAACTCTGTTGGCAGTGAATTTTCTTCCTTTTCCTTCACCAGAAAATTTCTTTATTTCTTCACTTTTATTCCTGCAGGATATTTTCATGATATATAAGATTTTAAGTTTACAGTTCCTTTTTCTCTACTTTCTTCTGATCTCGTTTTTTCCTCCCTTTTTCTTTAAAAAAAAAAAGTTTTTCTATTTGCTTTCTAATGAGAAATCTAGTTATTGCAATTATTGTTCTTCTATTGACATGTGTCCTTTTCCTTGGTTATTTTCAAAATTTTTATTTTCTACATCTATATAGTTTTCAGAGATTGATTATCATGTGAGTTGAACCTGGGTTTGACTGGGTTAATTGACTCTTGTCATTTCTATCCTGCTATTCAGCTCATTCAGCTGAATGTGTTTTATTTTGGTTATTGTCATTTTCAGTTCCTAAATTTCCATTTTATAACTTTATTCTTTATATTTTCTAGCCCTTTGCTAGGAGTTTCTATTTTTCCAATCATTTCAAGAGTGTTTATAATTTGCTTCTTGGAACATTTTTATAGTAGTTTAAGTGTTTGTCAGATAATTCCAACATCTATGTTATCTTGGGGCTGGTACCTGTTGATTGTCTCTTCCTATGGGAGTTGAAATATTCTTGGTCCTTCATGTCAAGTGATTTTGTATTGTATCCTGAATATTTTGAATACAGTCATCCCTTGGTATACATGGAGGACTGATTCCAGGATGCCGAAGTACACCAAAATCCATGTATATTCAGTTCTCAGTTGGCCCTGCAGAACTTGTGTATATGAAAAGTCAGCCCCTCCACATACATGGGTTTCGCATCCTGCAAATAGTGTATTTTCCATCCACAAGTGGTTGAAAAAAATCCACATAAGTGGACTAGTACACTTCAAACCTATGTCAACTGTATTATGTTATGAAGCTCTGGGTATTCTAGATATCCTTTGGAGAATGTTAATACCTTTGTTTTAGCATGCAATCAACACAGGTTCAAGCCACAGGTTCCAAGGTGACTTCTGTGGTCTGTGGCTACAATGTCAGCTCAGTTTTCAAAGCTTTCGCGATGTTATCTGGATCTGCCCTGTGCATCCCCCAGTGGTCAATCTGGGATCTGGTGGTGGTTTGTTGGTCCAGTTCTTAAAGGCTTTGGTATGCTCATTAGAACAAGATCCACATATGGCAAATGTGTAGTTCAGGAGTACGTCTAGGAGTTTAACACAATCCATGGGGTTGCTTTCCTGAGCTCCTCCCTCTCTGTCATCTTCCCAGTAATTTCGGGTTCCCTGGAGCCCCTCCTGGCCAGACAGCTGGGGATTCAGCCCACTTTCCCACCCACTTCTGTGACTGTATCCAGGTCTAGAATCAAGCAGTAGGAAGAATGGGGGTAAGGGATGGAGGGTGGCAACCTCACCACCAGTTCAAATAGTATTTTGAATTCTTATCTTCTTCCCCAATCTGTTTACTATTTAACTTTCAATGTCCTCAAATAGCTGCTCCATGCATTCTGTCCAGATTTTATAGTTGTATTCAGTGGGAGAGAAAATATGAAGTGTTTTTACTCCATCTTAACTGGAACTCTTTAAAGATAGTTTAGCCAGAATTCTGACAATTGGTTTCTGTTATATTACATACCAACTAGCCTTTGTTTAATAAAATGTAAGCTTGCTTGCTCACCAACACCAGCAACAAACACCTTGTTCCAAAGAGACCAAACAGGTTTGGGAGGTTCTCTTTTAAGAATATGCTCACTATTTCCTTTATGGGTAATGAAAAAGGCAGAAGCCTTCATTTCTCTTTTCACAGTCTCTATGATAGGAAGTAGAAATCTCTAAAATTCAAGATAGTGCCCTAGAAGGCAACTAAGCAACAGTAATTGAAGATTATTTTATTTCTGGTGTTAAGTACTCATCTCTTCATTTATAAGTACAACTCATGTTAGTACAGCCTTTAATCAAGACCCAAAAAACATTAAGAAATTACTTTGAAGATCACACAAGTTCTCAGAGGTAAAGTTCAATAGAGGTACTTCTTGATGCTAAGCACATAATTTTCAAGAACAAAAGGAAAATTGACAACAGAAACCAAAAGATTAAGCAGAATCAGAGGCCCTAGCCGAAGAAAGAATAAACCAAGTTTCATATCAGCTGACAGGCTGGACAGGAACAGGGACACATTTAACAGGAAGAACCAAATTTATCTAGATAGTTATGACATAGACAATATGGGAAATCAAAAAATGTGTTTCTTTTTCTGCTTAAGTGTTAGTAGCAATGAAAATAATCACACCACCGAATAGGAATGTATGAAAAAATCTAAACAAATAAGAGAAACAAAGTATATCACACCAGGTTTTGAACTCAGGATACAAAGAACTAAGAATAATGTCTTGCTTAGATTTCACAATGAAAGTTAAGTACACACAGAGGTAACAATAAAACCCTAACACCAAACAGTGGAAACGTTTTAAATAGTAAAACTTTAAATTGAATTAGATACCCTTTGGAAAATTTCATGGATCAAACTCTAAAATTCTTAACAATGCTTATAATTACATCTGAATCATTACTTAAAAGAACAAGTTTACCAGGGAATGTAAGGTTAAATGCTAAAATAAACAAAACAAACAGGGAAAAAAAAAAAAAAACAAACAACTCCTAAATATTAACAGCTGAATCTTAAGTCAAGGGAACCAAAAAGCAAGTTGCAAATTTTTAAAAAATCACCATTCCACCTTATCTTAATTTCAAGGATACCACAACCGAAATACAAGATCTTTTTTAAGCCCTCAAAGATAATTATTAGCAGTCATTCCACCAAATCAAACAGTTTAGAATCTTTTCTTTTTCTTTCTCCCAACCACTAAGGCTGGTTATTACAATACCAGGGCACTGTCCAGAACATCTGAGATTCCTGGAATTTGATATGTAAACTCTGGTGCCTTGTTGGTCAACACTACTCATTCATCCCTACCTTCCTGAAAAAAAAAAAAAGTATATTCCTCATAATCTCAATTAGCCACCTTCTCTCTTTAACTTAAACCAATAACATTTGATTTATAAATTGTGTAAAATATTAATGTGCTACAGTTATTCTGTATTACAAAAAATTTTTTTTCAGTTGTCACCCTTGCACTCTTTTTTCTTCTCATTTTCTTTTCAGTCCTCTGGAAAGAAAGAAATAACATATTCATGGTCTATCTCAAACTTAAGTCTAAGAGCTCAATGACATCTACCTTAAATGTTCCTACAGTTAATGTTTATAAGCTACTGTTTTTTTCTTTTATGCCTCGCCTTCCCCTAAATTATGACAATCTTGTAATATAAGCAGAGCAGGAATTGTTAAATTCATTTTAAATACAAGGAAACAGAGGTAAGTTCAAAGAATTAAAGTAACTTTCCCCAAAACAAGCTCTCGATAATGGCAGGCTGAATCTAGAATCCAAGATACTTTACTTCCAGTTCAATGCTATATTTTTTTAAATAGGCATCTTTCTACTAAGAGAGTAATAAGTCTCTCAAAACACACAGATCCTACACATCAAAAAAAAAGTATGCATGCAATCTTCTTATGGATCTCTGATACTTTCTTTTCCATTTAAGGTATACCAGTAAAGAAATACTACCATTAAAGTTATCTTGTAAAAATACCCATGAAGGAAACCTAGTGAGGCTTTCATGGTTCCAAGAGAACCTAATGAATGATAATTGGATGATAAATGAACTATGGCAGTTCAAGAGGCCAAATCTTCAGGTCACAAGATCGAGATCAGCCTAGACAACACTGGGAGACCCCGACTCTCCAAAAAATTTTAAAAATTAGCCAGGTGTGGTGGCATGTGCCTGTGGTCTCAAACACTTGGTAGGCTGAGGTAGGAGGAGCGCTTGAGTCCAAGAGGTCAAAGCCGCAGTGAGCTCAGATTGCATCACTGCACTCCAGCCTGGGTGACAGAGTGAGACCCTTCTCAAAAACAAAACCAAAAACAAACCAACTAAAAAAACTTTCACAAAGAGATGGCAAAATGGAAGAATGCCAGTACTTATATTTTAGGAAAAGTATCTAGAAAAATCATAAAAATTTCAGAATTTGAAAGGGCTAGTATAGAAAATATAAAGTTATAATAGCGAGAAAAAGAGAAAGGATGCTTATGTTTTTTCAGGCAACAGAGAAAGGGAAAGAAGACAGTCTCTAAGTTGAAAATAAAACGTTTGAATTACAGGAATATCCACAGACATATCAGCTGGTTTTCAAATAGACAGAAAACCTGTCAGGTCAATAGGAGCACCATGCAGCATGGACTTCTTCAATGGAGTAAGACTGGGTTGGAGGCCAGTCCAAAGGCAGTCTGTTTTTAAGTGCCAAATGAGAATGACAAAATCAGAAGAAGTTGATAGGAAGAATGAAAAGAAATTATTTGATACTTTTTAAAAACCTGTCCAGTTTAACACAATTTGTCCTTACATCTGGAATGCAAAGATGAAGAGCCTCTAAAACTTTACCAGAGGAAAGAAAAACTACAGGAGAAATGATCCAGGTGCAGCAGCTCATGCCTGTAATCCCAGCACTTTGGGAGGCTGAGGCAGGAGGATCACCTGAAGTCGGGAGTTCAAAACCAGCCCGACCAACATGGAGAAACCTCATCTCTACTAAAAATACAAAATTAGTCAGGCGTGGTGGCACATGCCTGTAATCTCAGCTACTCGGGAGGCTGAGGCAGAAGACTCTCTTGAACCTGGGAGGCAGAGGTTGCAGTGAGCCGAGATCGTGCCCTTGCACTCTAGCCTGGGCAACAAGAGTGAAATTCCGTCTCACAAAAAAAAAAGAAAAAAAAAATTCTAGTTACTTTTTTCTGAGACAGAGTCTCACTCTGTCACCCAGGCTGGAGTCAGTTCAGTGGCACCATGTCAGCTCACTGCAACCTCTGCCACCCAGATTCAAGCGATTCTTATGTCTCAGACTCCCAAGTTACTGGGATTACAGGTGTGTGCCACCAAGTCCAGCTAATTTTTCATATTTTTAGTAAAGACAGGGTTTCACCATGTTGCCCAGGCTGGTCTTGAACTCCTAAGCTCAGGTGATCCGCCCATGTCAGCCTCCCAAAGTGATAGGATTACAGGTGTAAGCCACTACACATGGCTTAAGAATTCTAGTCAGTTAAAAGCAAATATGGATAAGATTATGAATGAAGGGGATTCAGATTGTGATTTTTAATATTTATATGAGAAATATCATTGCTGAAACATTTCTCAGCATAAAGAAACCCTACAGCTTCTGTAAACAGTTCTTCGAAGTTCTGCATTTATAAGATAGCCAGTAATCTTTTTTCTATGACAAGCCTGGTAGGTAGGTTTGAAAGGGAAAACAAATCAGTTCTAAATCAAGCAAGCATAAGGCTGTTGTGCTAAAAAAAAAAATTCATGAGTGAACAAAGAAAACTTCTCAGACAGCCAAATACCAAAAATTCATACACCAAAGCATCATAGTTTATACCAGCATGATAGTGATTAATGCATCCTAAATGCTAACCTCACAAATTACCATACAAGCAAGCAATCCAACTCTCTATTAAGATATGGTCAGCCGGGCACGGTGGCTCACTCCTGTAATTCCAGCCCTTTGGGAGGCTGAGGCAGGTAGATCACCTGAGTTCAGGAGTTTCAGACCAGCCTGGCCAACATGGTGAAACCCCATCTCTACTAAAAATACAAAAATTAGCTGGATGCAGCGGTACGTGCCTCTAATCCCAGCTACTCGGGAGGCTGAGGCCAGAGAATCACCTGAACCTGGGAGGCAGAGGTTGCCTGAGCTGAGATCATGCCACTGCACTCCAGCCTGGGCGACAAAGCAAGACTCCATCTCATTTAAAAAAAAAAAAAAAAAAAAAAAAAATCAATATTTATGCAATCAAACAAAATACACTATCACTGTGTATTTGATTCTGAACTAGAGCCCCTTAGAACACTCAAGTTATTAAGAACTCGAGGGGTCAGAAGGATGACAAAAATGACAATATTTGACTTTCACCAAACATTTGCAATACAGAGTGGCTCTGTTCTTGGAAAGGGGCCAATGTATTTGATTCCTTTTTTTGATCAAAGAGGATTTATGATAGGAAGCAACTAGAAAACTTTTAAAATATTTTGGAAAGAAGTTACATTGAGTTCCTTTAATCTTGCTTGGAAAAAGAAATAAATGGAGGTGCAAAGGAAGAGAAAAACACAGGTTTGCTACCACCTGTTCTCATTAAGACAGGCATTTTTTTGGTACATTTCCTCTCACAGTTTTCTTTGAAAAATGTTGTCCACCTATTCATCCCTTAGGGAATTATTAAACAACATACTAAAATAAAACGCAAACAAAAACAAAACCATCCCATACAAAGTCGAAGGAAAAATTAATCTAAGATTCAGATGCTTATGAAGGTTTACGAAGGAGGGACAAACAGGGTAAGGTTAAAAGGGTAAGCTTTCTGTTGCATATTTTCCAAAAAGGGAACGCAATTAGAAGATAAGCATCTAGTCAGTCCTTAATTAAAACAAGGTGGGATACCCATGATTCAGAGCAACGTTAGGTTGCCCATCCCTAATATCTGCATGCCAGGTTTGCTTAAAGAGAATTATCGGTACAGTTCTCATACTAATATTTTTAGATATATTTTCCACTGGAAAGACATCAGTATGAGGAATATTTTGTTGCTGAAAATAAAATGTTTCTCCTTTCAACTTTTTAAAGCCTTCTCCCTTTCCAGCGTTCCCTGTCCCAATCCTGAAATCCCTCCACTCAGAGTTCAAGTATTTTCCTTCTCTCTGTTAATGAAAACACACCACATTGATTGTAAGAATCTTACTAGATTTCCACTTGTTTTGCCTCAGTTCCTACATCAATCCAAACAATAAGGGCCTTTAAAACATTCATAAATAACCTGCTGCTGCTGGCACCTAGGAGCCAAATGCAGCAATGTTAAGCAACAACAGATTTCATAGTTCAAGAGGCACAGTTAAGGGAAAAGGTTGCTCAGAAAATCACTCTTATTTAGCACAAAGATCCTTAAAAATTGCATGAAATCAGTGAAGTAACTATAGAAACCAATTTCTTCAGCTCCATATCACACGTCTCACACCTCAATTGTCTTTATTATCGTCTGCTGTCAGATCCTTAATCAGAAATGTGAACAGGCTTGATGATTTATTCAGGAGGGAAAAGAATCTGTAGGTCAAGTGAAAAATTTCACACACACACCCATACACACACCGCATCTTCAACCTTAGGTACTTTCATTTCATTCTGTTCTCAGCAGCTCTGGGGGCAACTCCAGTGAGATCCAATATTAAGGCTCAATTAAAATAAGCTCCAATTAGTGGAGCTTTTTTCTCTGGGGCTAGAAAAGTCAGGAAATGGATATTGGGAAATGTAAAAAGTCAGCTACTGAGAGGAGGCTGCAGACATAAATGAACTTATTTGTTGATTTCTACAGTTGCTATGCAGAGGCCTCTGGGAGTAAAAGCTTAACCAGTCTAAGCTATAAACTAAAACCCCTGCAGCTAAACATGAACTGTGTGAAACAAGGGCTCCATTCCAGAACAGAAAACTGCTGGGCCTAGAAAATTAAAAGCCAGAGGCATTTTCCATTTAAAACTAAATCCCAGTACCGCCTCCCAGCCAAAGAATTATAAGCAGTATCAGATTTACAAAACGAACAATTACCCTGGAAAAATGTAGCCTATTGTACAATCCCAGATGCTAAATCTCAAAAGTTTCTTTTTTTTTAAAATCTCACATTATATTCCTCTAAGTATACTGCTGTAGTTTACAAAGACCCATTTCGAGACAGGCCTAAGCCTTGAAAATAAATTTTAAAAAGAGAGCACATAACTCATTGACCTCATTTGAAGTACTGCCCTTGCCTTTAGCAGTTCCTGTCCTTCCCCAAGGCTTCTGCAAATGGTATGCAACAGCAAAATAAACCCTGACCTAATTGCCAGGAGAGAGCTGCCAACCTTCCCTCAAACACAAAGACAAGCATGGTAACTTGAAAGTCCTACCTCTTTGGCTTTCTGCTTTAATCTCAGCTGTTCTGGATCTTCTTTATTAGAACGACTCTATCAAAGGAAAAGAAAATTTTAGTAGAAATTACTAGTATCTAAACACCAAAGCTGCCATTAAATATTTAATAAACGACAATTTTCTCTTGTGATTGAATATCTTAGCTCCAGGGGAAAATGCCTCAATCCAGTCTAGCTGCACTCCCACCCTGGTTTCCCCCGCCCCCTCATCATCTGGGCTGGCTGCTGCAGTTCTAGCCTGGAGGAAGCTTATACTGAAAATGATGCTAACAATGTCAGTCAGGTCCAGTTGAGGCATGACGTTGTTCTTGTAGGAACACTGAAAACTAAAAAATTGGTGGTACAGATGAAGGAAAAGAAAAAAAGAAAAATTGTTGGTTTAAATGAATAAAAACAATCAATACTGGCTGATCTTCGGGTGAAGCCATTTGGGAAAACACACGGTATTTCAAGGACTACTAAAATCAAGAACCTGACTAACCTTGAACGAAATCTCTCTCTTTAAAGGTATAATTTCTAAAATTGTAAGTAGAAAATACATCTCAGTAATTTAATTAAAATATCTTATCATCTTTGGGTCCTCTATAGCACTTAATAGAATGCTGTGCACCATGTCCAATAATTGTTTATTGGATGTCGCCTTCCATAGTACAGGACTGGCATAAAAAGAGAGTTGCTTTCTATATATCAAGCTATGATGGAACAAAGGGTAAGGAACTTTATTTCTGACACCATGAACATCAGTCTACTGGAAAACATGTTTAGGATATGCATATTCTTTTTTCTCATCATGACAAAGTTATTTACTGCTTATAAATCTGAATATTTGTTCCATAAAATGCAACCTTAGCTAACTAACCTATTAACTAGATAGCTAACTAAATAAAAGCTAAAAGTATTTTCATATTTACTAAGTGTACCTGATACATTTATTGATTTACCAGAACCTTTGGTTAAAGGAAAATATAAGAGACAATCTTTAATTTGAGTGCCTACTAATTTCAAAAATCTTAAATATCTACACAAAATTCAACCCAAAGCTGGTAAAATTTTTCTTCATTTTAGTTCCCAATCTACTAAGAAAATTTCATTTCAAGCCAACGATAAACCCTTTTATTATTCTAGTTATAGTCTCACCAGAGAATGAGTCTGTGTATATATGTATTTATATTAAAATATGCATTATGTATATACATATATGTGGGTGTGTATATAATATTTTGCCCCAACATAAAACGGGCACATTTCGATATCAAGCCTTTGTCAGTCATCCAATATTTATACTGGTCATCCATAGTACAGATTCTACTCTGTATGCCACTGTTCTAGCCCTTGGAGACAGATGATAAAGGAACTGTAGTAACTCAAGTAACTTACATTTTAAGAAGAGAAAAATAAATAATTTTATAAAAATGAAACACATTATGATATGCAAAATATTAGTGATGGGCAAAAATACAAAACAAATAATTGCTGACACTGTTAAGTGCTGTAAAGGAAATTAAATAGGCCAGAGGCAGTGGCTCACATCTGTAATCCCAGTACTTTGGGAGGCCAAGGTGGGAGAACTGTTTGAGCTCAAGTTCAAGACCAGCCTGTGTAATGCAGCAAGACCCCATTTCTACTAAAAATTAAAAAAATTAGCCAGGCGTAGTGACTCGTGCCTACAGTCCCAGCTACTCGGCAGGCTGAGGTGGGTGGGTAGACTGCTTGAGCCTGGGAGATCAAGGCCTGCAGAGAACTATTATCATGCCAGTGCATTCCAGCCTGGGCAACTGAATGAGACCCTGTTTCAAAATAAAATAAATTTAATTTGGGCATGGTGGCATGCATCTGTAGTCCCAGCTACTTGGGAGGCTGAGACCCAAGAATCGTTTGAACCCAGGAGGCAGAGGTTGCAGTGAGCTGAGATGGGGCCATTGCACTCCAGCCTGGGTAACAGAGCCAGACCCTATCTCCAAAAAAAAAAAAAGATAATAATAATAACAATTTAAAAATAAAATATATATAATTTAAAAATCAAATTAAAAACAAAAATAAAGAAAATAGAATAATGTGATGGAAAGATAAGTGTGGTGTGTACTTCTTTAGCTAGGATGGTAAGGAAGACATCTATGAGAGGTGATATTTGAGTAGAGATCTAAATGACAAAAAAGATGTAGTCATGCAAAGATCTGGAGGAAAACATTCCAAGCAGAAGGGACAGTAATTGCTAAAGCCTTAAAATGAGAACATACTCGAGGAAAGAAAGATGGCCCATGTGGTTGAAGCATAGAAAAAAGTTGAAAGAGAAAGGCTGGAGATCATGTATTTGCCTTGTAGGCCATGATAAGGAATTGGGGGTTTAATTCTAGCTATAAAAACAATCCACTGGGCTGGGCACGGTGGCTCACGCCTGTAATCCCAGCACTTTGGGAGGCTGAGGCAGGCAGATCACCAAAGGTCAGGAGTTCGAGACCACCCTGGCCAACATGGTGAAACCCCATCTCTACTAAAAATACAAAAAGTAGCCAGGCATGGTGGCGGGTGCCTGTAATCCCAGCTACTCGGGAAGCTGAGGCAGGAGAAATGCTTGAACTCGGGAGGCGGAGGTAGGAGTGAGCCAAGACCACGCCATTGCACTCTAGCCTGGGCTGGGCAACAACAGCAAAACTCCATCTCGAAAACAACAACAACAACAAAAATTCACTGGTGTGTTAGGAGCACAGGGGTGAGATGCCACTGATGTAACACTTTAAAAAAAAAAGAGGCTCTGGCCACTCTGTAGAGAATGCACTGTAGGGATCCAAGATTGAACGCAAAGGCACACAGAGCAATTTGTAGACTGCCCTAAAACAACTGTTGTGAAGAAGAGGCTGACCGGAAAGATAAGGGCAGCGTGGACTAGCATCAAAGCACAGAAGATAATAAATGGTTGCATTCTAAACATATCGTTGCAGGTAAAACTGATCAGATTTGTTGACAGGATGGATGTCGGTGATGAAGTAAAGAGAGGAATCAAGGATGACTCCTGGGATTTTGGCCCAAGCATCTTGGAGGATGGTAACTGCAACTTTCTAAGAGTGTAGAGATCTAAGAAAAAGCAGATTTAGGGGAAGAGAACTCAATGGTCAATTCAACATGCCTAGTTAGAAGTCTAATATCCTAAGTTGGGCACAAGTTTGGCACATTCAAGGATCAGAAAGGTCAGTGTGCCTGGAGCAGAGTAGGTGACAAGGCAAGCTCAGAGAGGTAGGTGGGTGCCAAATAACATAAGGCCTTTTAAAATTTGGTAGGAAGTTTACATTTTAAGTGCAACAGGAAGCCACTGAAAGCTTTTAAGCAAAAGAGACACACATGATTTGTTATAAAAACATTCTGACCATAGTAGGAGAAATAGAAGAATGGATTGTAGAAGGAAAAGAAGGTTACTTAGAAGATAGTATAAAAGTCCAAGTGAAAGATGAATTAGACTAGAGTAATGACAATAGTGATGAAGAAAAGTTGGATACATTTTATAAATAATATAGGAGGTGGTTTGGATGTGGGGAGAGAGGAGACACAAAATAGAGTTAAAGATGATGCCTATGTTTTTCAGCTTGAATGTCTGGGAAGACGGTGGTGTCATTTATTGAGTCAAGAAAATCTATAAGAGTAAAAGGTATTTAGGGGGGAGGAATAACAGGAGCTGTTTTGGACATATTAATTTTGAAGTAACTATTAGCCAATGAAGTCATGTCAAGTGGGGAGTTAATGGTATGAGTCCAGATTTTCGTAATGCACGCTGAAATGGAGATACAAACTTAAGAGGGAATGAAGACAGAGAAGGTGGCATAAGATTGAAGGCTACTAAATCCAACATTTAGACGTCTGGTAAAGAAGGAAAAGCCAAAGGAGATAAAGAGCAAGTATAATACATTATTATAGTCAATAATAACTAAACTAGTATTTAATAGTTTATGACCTTGTTTACAACACAGTAAGTGGAAATAAAATACCAATAATCCACCTCATTACAACGACTAAGTGCTTACTTATAACACTTGAAGTCTCAAGAAAGAGCATCTTTCTGTCCCATCTTGCTGCTCTTCCCAGTGCAGTGGGTGTCAATGTGGGGACTGAGTATGTGGGACAGCAGGAAGCAGCACAGTGACAAGGCTGTGGTGCCCCATATCCTTACGGGGAGCTGGGGCATGTGAAGGTATAGGCCAGTGGTGAAGAATACAAGGTGGTGAGGGAGTGGAGGTCTCATCAAGGAATGGGTCTGTGAGCGTGGTGGCCAATTACACAGACAATGAAATGGGGTGGGGAATTTAGTAGTAGCAGACAGAGGAGTCAGCCAGCATGGCTAGTTGAGAGATTAGTCACATCAATTAAATAACTGATAGAGAACATAAGTTAAATATATCAAGGATAATGGGAGCCAAGTTTCTCAAGACTGGAGAACGTTTTTACAAACAGGGAGAGATTAAGGGTAGAAAGAACTCTGAGGCACTGGATTGGAGTTGCAGGTATCCATATGAACTCACGGTTTTATAATACATACATAGATATACAAATAGTTACAGATGGACATTTGTGTGTATATATAAATATGTGTACATATACACATACCATATATACATTTCCTAGATCTGTCCACTGAGAAGGGCTTACATGTAATGACACCCTTTTAGCAATGAGTATACTGTATGACCTAAGGTTGGTTTCTGAATGTCATCCTCAACTGAAAAGAAGGCAGGCTTCTTAGAGAAATGGCTGATTTCAGGGCTAAAGCATGAAAAGTATAAGCTGGGCCTGGAGTGCCTTGTGCCTGAAAGTGAGTGATGGATGGAGGGACAGAAGATGGATGACTAAGGGATAGAAGGGCCAGCTGAAAGGGTCTCCCACTCAGGGGCAATTTGAGCAACAAAATAAATGACAGTAATGAATTATAACCTAGTAAGACAAAGAGAAATCATGAGCCTATACTAATATGAATAAAGAAAGAAAGCTCTTCCACATGGTAGGGTGCTAATAAAAGGAGGAGAGTTGATGGGAATAAAGATTTGACATTTTGCAACCATGACAGAGGTAGCTGATTTAGGCAGACATCACAACAGATGTCTGGTTTGATGAGGAACTGGATATTGGCATGATCTTAGAATGCCTTCCTATGAAAAACTAATTGATTACAAAGGGAAAAATGAGGCTGGGCAATATATTCAGACTCTATCTCTAAAAAACTAAAAAATTTATCCAGGTGTGGTGGCATGTGCCTGTAGTCCCAACTACTTGGGGGGCTAAGATGGGAGGATTGCTTAAGCCCAAGAGGTCAAGGCTGCAGTGAGCAGTGATCACACCACTGCACTCTAGTCTGGGCAACAAAGCGAGACCCTGTCTCAAAAAAATAAAAAACAAGAAGTGTGGGAGACGGCAAGTTTAAAATGGAGAGAACTAGTAGGTACCAATATGACCCTTTTGATATGATCAGCTTGGAAGAGTGTAGCATTTCTGTGCATTCCTGCCAAGCATGCTTGACCTAAGTCAAATCATAAGGAAATATCAGACGAGCCCTGGTTGAAGGTCATCCTACAGAAAGTTAGGCTTATACTATTGACAATTGTCAAGGGCATAAAAGAGAAAGACTGAGAAACCCTAAAAGAATCTGAAATGAGATGACAACTATATGAAACACAAATTCCTGAATGGGAAAACGGACCATGAAAGAGAGACATGGTTGAGCCAGCTAGTGAAATCAGAATGGGTGCTGTGCATTAGATGATAGTGTTACATATGAAGACGTTCAGGAGTGGGGGTACATGATGTCTGAAGACTACTTTCAAAAAACTTAAGAAAAGAAAAATGGCTGGGCACAGTGTCTCATGCCTGTAATTCCAGCACCTTGGGAGGCTGAGGCAGGAGGACTGCTTGAGTCTAGGAATTTGAGACCAGCTTGAGCATTGTAGGGAGATCCTGTCTCTACAAAAAAATCAAAATTTAGCCAGGCGTGGCGGTGTGTGCCTGTAGTCCCAGCTACTTAAGAAGCTGAGGTGGGAGGATTGCTTGAGCCTGAGAGGTGAACGCTGCAGCAAGCCACTGTACTCCAGCCTAGTGACAGAGTGAGACTCTGTCTCAAAAAGAAAAAGAAAAACAAAAGAAAAGGAAAGAGAAAGAGAAAGAGGAAAGAAAGGTAGGAGGGGAGAGGAAGAAAGAAAGGGAGGAAGAGAGAAAGTGGGGAAGGGAAGAAGAGAGGAACAGAGGGAGAGGATTAATGATTGTGTGTATAGAAAGGGTAATGAAAAGGGTAGAGATAAGGCCGGATGCAGTGGCTCATTCCTGTAATCTCAGCACTTTGGGAGGCTGAGGCAGGCAGATCAAGCTCAGGAGTTGGAGACCACCCTGGGCAACATGCTGAAACCCTGTCTCTACTAATATACAAAAAAATTCGCTGGGCATGGTGGTGAGCGCCTATAGTCCTAGCTACTCAGGAGGCTTAGACAGGAGAATTGCTGGAGGCTGGGAGGCAAAGGTTGCAGTGAGCCGAGATCATGCCACTGCACTCTAGCTTGAGCTACAGAATGAGAGTGTCTCAAAAAACAAAAAATAAAACAAAAAGGGTAGAGATGAAGCAAATGCAGTAAAATGTTAAAATTGGGGGAATCTGGAAAAGGGGGCTGAGAGTACTTT
The DNA here is from genome assembly GCF_003255815.1 of Theropithecus gelada. NCBI lineage: Eukaryota > Metazoa > Chordata > Mammalia > Primates > Cercopithecidae > Theropithecus > Theropithecus gelada. Next base: position 18,377,868 of record NC_037686.1, on the reverse strand, counting down.
GTACAGTTTCGGCAACTTTTTCTGTATTAAATAATTTCAAAATAAATCAGTTTTTTTTGTTTGTTTGTTTGACTGATTGATTGATTTACTTATTGGAGATGGAGTCTTGCTCTGTCACCAGGCTGTAGTGTAGTGGCGCAATCTCAGCTCACTGCAATCTCCGCCTTCCGGGGTTCAAGCGATTCCCCTGCCTCAGCCTCCCGAGTAGTTGAGACTACAGGCATGTACCATCACACCCGGCTAATATTTGTATTTTTAGTAGAGATGGGGTTTCACCATGTTGGCCAGGATGGTCTCAATCTCCTGACCTCGTGATCCACCCACCTCAGCCTCCCAAAGTGCTGGGATTACAGACATGAGCCACTGTGCCCGGCCTCAAAATGAATTAGTTTTTAAAAAAGCAATTGCTGTGTGATTAGGAACAAATACTCTAAAAAGGGAAGCTATCAGCAACACTACAAATTAAAACAAATGTGCTTAAAACAAAAATTAAGACGCCAGTGCTCAGCCTTTAAGATTTCTCACAATGGCCCCAAGCCTATGAAGAAATGTGGAGCTTCAAAATGGAAACTGTAGTGGAATTAGCTGTTACCTCATCTGACACTAACAGCCCAGGTAAACATTTAAATAAGGGAGAAGGGAAATAAATAGCCTCGGCCAGGCGGTGGCTCACGCCTGTAATCCCAGCACTTTGGGAGGCCAAGGAAGGCGGATCACCCAAGGTCAGGAGTTCCAAGACCAACCTGGCCAACATGGTGAAACCCTGTCTCTACTAAAACACACACACACACACACACACACACACACAATTAGCCAGGCATGGTTGCAAGTACCTGTATTCCCAGCTACTCAGGAGGTTGAGGCAGAGAACTGCTTAAACCCAGGAGGCAGAGGTTGCAGTAAGCCGAGATCATGCCACTGCATTTCAGCCTGGGTGACAGCGCAAGACTCTGCCTCCAAAAATAAAATAAAATAAATAAGCCTCACCACTCTTTTACTCTATTTCCACCCAGCCTGTATTTTGTTCCAAATTACTAATTTTACCCATCACCTTCCTGTCTACTTTCCTTTCTTAACTTCAACTTGGCATGTATTAAATTGGATTCCTAAAAAGACCCTGAAATTTTACAAAACATTTCACCTGGGGTTGAGGATAGGGAGAGCACATAGGAAATGTGAGAAGACAAAAGATTATGATTCATTAAACTAAATGAACTGAAAGCCACCACACCATCCTGGCTGTGAGACATCCTATTAGTAATTTCATTTTAGGAAATCCTCTGGAGAAATCTAAAGGCCTAATAAAACCAAGACAGTCAACCAATGATAAAGCCACCTCTGACCACATTGCCAGGCCACGTTCACTCATAAATCACACTGGCCCTTACCTTGGCTGCCTTAAGTAACATTTCTCTTTCTTCTAAATCCTTTCTCTGCTTCTCCAATTGATCCAGCTTTTCAAGAAATTTGAGCTGTGACCTGGTATCACTACACAGGATGTAATTTTCACTTGCCTGGGAAAAAAAAAAGAAAACAGAAAGTCTTGATCGTGGGCCGCACATTCTACATTAGGTACTGCATAAACCCGCTAAAGACAGGAATACCAACATAAATAGGAAGCTAAACTTTCAGAAGGTAATGATTTTGTTTCCATTAAGCAAACATCCCCCCATACCCACTCCACCAGAAAAGAAACTTTAATCATCCTTAAAATTTGAGAGATGATTAACCAGTTATGTTTCAAAGAACTTTGCTAGTAAACATCATTGCAGGGTGCAGGGGGAGGAATTAAGCCAAGCAGATCCTTCCAACAATAGGAAGTAGAAACTAAAGAGTGTTCTATTCACCAGTAACCTAAATCTTTAAGATTATTATCTACCTCAGCAGAAATTAATATAAGTAATTAAATCTTAGTTTTGTGAAAGACAAAAAGCAAGAAACAATCACCTCACTGAAAAATACACCAAAGATGACAGTTATCACCTTGGTTACCATGGTTAGATTGGTTTAACCTTGACAACCGAACATAACTGCTATCAAAATACAACCCAAGTTAAGATGGCAAACATTAAAATCTTGAAATGCTATTTTGAGGATTACTCAGAGGTGTGAATTTGGACAGAAGCTGTGGTCAAAGAAATTTAGTATACAATTTATAAATGAGAGCCATAACAGACATATAAATTATCTTAATTATTCCATAAAATGATAAAATGCAAATTGCTCAATTTATTCTGTGTGTGTAAAACAGTGCTTTCCCACCTAAATATTTTCTAATTTTCTTCACCTATATAGCTGCCTCTTTCTCCTCTATGAGTGTGTATAGGCAGGAGTGGGGGATGGGGTTAGGGGAGGTGATGGGACAGGGAGAACTTTCTAATCAATGTTTAAGACATCTTGCCATCTACTCATCTCAATAATTCAGATATTCAAGAGAAACTGTATAGTAGAAAAATCAAAGGTCTTTAAACAACAGTCAGTGCCTGGCCTGGAAATCATGAGTACCATACCACTCCTATCTTTGTTTTATCCCCCTGCTTATGGCTGATTCAATTAACTGGGACTGAGGGATTTCATATGCCCAAGATTCTTTTTAAATTAAATTTTTATTGTTGGTATTTAACTAGATCAAAAGAGTATTACATAGTTTAAGGAACAAGGATATATTAGTGCTACTTATTTTACTTCATGTTTAATACAAAAAGAATTCTCAACTGTTTTTAAAGTTAAATAACACAAGATAGAATATGGAATACATTATAAGCTAACCATAGAGGTTAAATATAATAACCAGTGGTTTCCTAAATACTTAATCTTTACCATTTTTGTGTTTAGACACTCTGGAAATAGTTTAATGATGGGATTTAATTTAAAAGGGACAGCAAATACTAAATTAAAAAGGGGCACAGACTTTTTAAATTTTAGCCCAATCATATTCCCATGCTAAGATTCCTTCCTCTCTCTCCCCCAACTCATATACAATGACCTCTGACATTCGCATCCTTTTCTCTTCCATATTACAATGAGTGCCTTCCCTATTCATATTAAGTGCCTTCCCTATTCACATTAAGTCTATAAACAAATGAGTGCCTTCCCTATTCATATTAAGTCTATAACCTTATTTAAACAACAGTAACCCCAATCTTATGTTGCTTCCTGTATACCTAGCTGGCCTAACTGAAGACTTCACGCACCAACAGAGTAGGGCTTTACAATGTTAAGGCCACTGCCTATTAAATGGTTTAGCCATGAAAATGTAATGACCCAGACCAAATGATATCAGCACCATCAAATGAATCCCATCTAAAGCAACCAGTATATACCTTTCAACTGGAAAACTCTGAATGAAGCTTCTCCATGGCCATAGGCATACAGGCGACTATAATATATCTTCAGTGGGAAAACACCTGGTACCCAGATCAAAAGCTCTGTACTACAAGTCACTTTCTACTTATTTACTTAGATCTCAGTTTATGACTAATGATTAATTAAAGAATTATATCAAACCAGATGAAAGATTATCAAAAGTAAATGGATGTTCCAGAGTGGAAAGAGATGGGGGATTTCACTTTTTTAATAACAGTAACTCACTTTTATAAAATCTATGGGGTAGAATTTCCTATACTGTACAGATAAAAATAAATCCTATCAGGGATGAACTGAACTACAAGGACAGGGATAAAGCTGGGACATAAAGATTATTACAAACAAAGATTAAAAAATAACAGTTATTTCAAACTGAATCCAAATATAACCAAATGATAATTATTTTGACTTAAAAGGGCTGATAATCTTTTGTTATTTTCTATATATGCAAAGGTAGACGGTGGCATCAGCTGTATTAACGAATGAGTGTAGGAAAAGGAAAGCTCAGGAAAATCAGTCAGAATAGGTAGTATACAAGACAGCAAGTTAAGGAGGTGTTAGCTTTAAGCTAACTTAGTGAGGTCTTCTAGGTGGGGAAGATACTATCCATTTTGTCTACTACAACTAAATGTTTGGAAATATGCTACTGATATACAACAAAAGAATTCCAGGTGAAAGCTATACACAATAGAGCTTTGAATGCCATTCAATAAATATTACTTTAAAAAATTCTATTCCATTGTAAATTATACTTATTATGTTTTATATAGAAACTGCCTACTATAAATCAAGATGTACTCATGTGGCCAGGCACGGTGACTCACACTTGTAATCCCAACACTTTGGGAGGTCAAGGCGGGTGGATTGCTTGAGGCCAGGAGTTTGAGACCAGCCTGGCCAACATGGCGAAACCCCATCCCTACTGAAAAAGGTATTCGTGTATCTCTGAAACAGCAGTGTGATTAAGGCAGAAGTAGGGAGAATACAAGTTTGAAAAACTGTAAGATAGTTTAAAAAGTTAAAGTAATAAGTCAAAAATATGTCTATAATTTTCCCACAGCACAAAATTACAGCTAAGCTGATAACAATCCAAACTAGATTGTAGATTTAGGATGTTAATTGTAATCTCTATGGTAATGGCTAAGAAGATATCTAAATACATCCAAAACGAAATGAGAAGGGGATCAAGATGGAACAAAACAAAAACAATCAATTAAACATAAGAAGCAGAGGAAGTGAGGAACACAAAACTTATAAGGCATACAGAAAACAAACAGCAAAATAGAAGTTACTTCTTATCAGTAATTACATTTTAAATGTAAATGGATTAAGCTCTTCAAAGAGACTAGCAGAATGAATTTTAAAAAATGATCAAACTATATGCTGTCTACAGTTTAGTTGAAACCATATCAATATGTTGAAAGTGAAAGGATGGAAAAAGATATTCCATGCAAATAACAAAAGAAAGTAATATCAGACAGTATAGACTTTAAGTACAAAACTGTTAAAAGAGACAAAGAAATTATTATATATTGATAAAAAGGTCAATTCATCAAGAAGATACACACATCAAACCAGAGTTCTCAAATATACGAAGCAAACAAACATTGACAGAATTTTGTTTTAAAAACAGTTCCACAGCATGGGCAACAGAGTGAGTCCCAGTTTCAAAAAAAAAAAACAATTAGTTGGGATGGTGGCACATGCCTGTTAGTCTTAGCTACTGGAGAAGCTGAGGTGGGAGGGTGGCCTGCGGTGGGAGGGTAGCTTGAGCCCAGGAGTTCGAGGTTGCAATGACCTATGATTGCACCACTGCACTCCAGCCTGGGTGACAGAGTGAGACCCTGTCTCTAAAACAAAAAGAAAAAAAGAGTTCCACAATAGTTGAAGATTTTAATATCGCACTTTCAATAATGAATAGAACATCCAGATGGATGGTCAATAAGGAAACAGAGGACTTAAGGAAACAGTTGGATAAACCAACTGTATCTATCAGACATCTATGAAAGGAGCAGAATACACATTCTTCTCAAGTGCACATGAAACGTTCTCCAGGATACAATGTATGTTAAGTCATAAAACAAGCCTCAATAAATTTTAAATGAATGATTCATACCAATTATCTTCTCTGACCACAACTGAATGCAGCTAGAAACCAACAACAAAAGGAAAACTGGAAAATTCCCAAATATTTGGACATTAAACAACATACTCTTAAACAGTCACAAAGCATCAATAAATCTCAAAAGAAATGAGAAAATATTTAAAGATAAATGAAAACGACAACACAACATACCAAAATTTATGGAATGCAGTGAAAGCAGTACTCAGAGGGAAATGTATAGCAGTAAATGCCTACATTATAAAAGAAAGATCTCAAATAAAAGACCTAACTTTACATCTTATGAAACTAAAAAAAAAAAAAAAGGAGCAAACTAAGCCTGAAGCTTAGAAAGAACAAAATAATATAAAAACTAGAGTGGAGATACATGAAATCGAAAATAGATAAACGAAAGAGAAAATTAATAAAACCAAAAGTTGCTTCTTTGAAAAGCTCAACAAAATCAACACATCATTCGCTTTACTAGCAAAGAAGAAAAAGAGAGAAGATGCAAATAACAAAAATCAGTAATGTAAGGGAGATCATTACTATTGACCTTACAGAAATAAAAGGTTACAAGAAAGTATTATTAACAGTCCTATGCCAACAAATTAGATAACCTAGGCGAAATGAAAAAATTCCTAGAAACACAAAATATCTTTATTTTTGTGTGTTTCTAGGAATTATAAAATACTGATATTAATGTTTTGTTTTTGTCATAACTTTTTATCCTTTTTGATCACATATTCCTAAGTCAGTCCAGCAAATTTTCACAAAGATTTATGCAAGTGAGGACCTCAGCAATCATATGTAGTTTTTCCAACATTCTAAATGAAGCAGAAAGGAAAAAAAAATAATAATATGATTCCTCTAGGGAACTTACTGGTGGTGTAGTAGCTGACAATTTCCTAGTTTCCCTTAACCTTTGACTAGGATATCACGGCAATGACTATTCTTTCAAATTCAAAATCTCTTAAGGTTACCTACATACCATCTTGTTCAAAATCTAGCTATAAACATTTCTTGAAAAAAGAGAAACAGTTATCTTATTTATTTATTTATTTTCATCTCACGTTACCTTCTCTTTTCATCCCTAATCACCCAATATATTCGCTCTCCTCCAACACTACATGAAGTGCTTTTACCTTGATAACAGCAAGTCATTTGGTTCCTACCACTAGGGATACAAGCTATTCCTGCATTTAGTTTTTTTAATAAAAGTAACCAATAACACTAAGTAGCATCAATATGAGCACTCAATGCAATCATTTAACTTATTAAAAGGAACAGAGGATGAACAAGTGGAAACATCTAATGTAGAACATAAGGACTATAGTTAGTAATACATTGTTTTCAGGATTTCTGCTAAATGAGTAGATTATAGCTGCTCTTGCCACAGGGGAGAAAATGGGTATATTTGAGATAATGAAAATGTTAATTTGTTCAACTAAATAGTAATAATTTTACTATATATGTGTATCTTATAACACGTTGTATACCTTAAATATTAATATATACAATAAAATTTATTTTAAAATAAATAAATCTCTGCAAAACTGAAAGGCAAAAAAAAGAAAAAAAGGCACAGGAATGCTAGGAGAGTGCAGAACACTGAAGAGAGCACAGGTAGCCGATATTCCATTCTAACGCATCTTTCCTTCCCCATCAAAAGCTTAAGAAAGAGAAGCCTCGGGCAGAACAGATACATATTTCAATCTACAGTGACATAGAAGCTTTTAATATCATTCTGAATTCCATTTTAATTGTATTTGTCATGTAAGCATATCTAAATAAGACAAGAATGAGACTTTGATTTTTCTACTAATACGAAATACAAGTCTCAACCATTCCTTTAAAAATGTGTTTAGAATATCAATCCACACCCAAAAGACTACCTATAACACTCGAGAGTTTATACTTCTTTAACAATTTCCTTTACCTTGTAAGTAGTCATTCGATGCTGAGCAATTGCAGTCAGTTTTTCTAGAAGGCCTCGTAGTCGTTCCTGTGTTGCATGGGAGATCAAGTTCACAGCATCAGAGTTAAGTTCTGTAATGTCATGCTTTTTACCTGCGGAAGCAGAGAAAATCCATTACGTGTTTTAGTAGTGGCTGATAATTGAAATAATTAGCACAGCAGGTATTCTGTTCCCCCTGGAAGTCATACCCATTACGAATAAAGGTTTGGAGATTATGATTTTCCTAGTAAAGTCACAACTTCAAAGATCTTAGACATTACATTAATAAAACCTAGCCTGAAGCCTTAGAAAATATAGACATTGTTTCACTTAGCCTCTAGAATCATTCTCCTTGCAAGGTCATTTATAGGACAAAGTTAATAAGAACACAAATCAAGTCTACTGTTCAGGGAGGAAAATGGTAACTGCAGAAATTAGTACCATATTCTGTTAATTTTAGTAATTAAAAAAATAGAAAATTACATTTCGCCCTGTTTGACACTGTTAACAATTTATGACATTTATTTAAATGAATTCAGATTGTGAGTCTCTGTTAATGCCTTGTCTACAAGACATACCTATATTCCTTTTGTCTATTACCAATCATGCTTACTTTGCACTAACTGATGTTCTGATATATCCACTTAGTAGTCAATTTACAAGTTCAAATGGGTTCAAAACCTCATCGTTTCACCTACCTAGCTGAATAACTTCTCTCTCACTAGATTTCCTTTCCATGAATAAACCAAACTTCTTCCTTCTGCTAACTAGCAAGAAAGTTTCAGGAAAACAATTTGGACCACATACTCAGAGTCAGAAGTTCATTTATAAATCAACCTTATCAGTATTTAAATAGTACTTCTCAGCCCAGTGAAACCACTTACATCAACAAAGGCCTAAATCTAAAGATACAGGCAATTAGGTAATCTATTTTAAATGGGCTTTTTAAAAAGCACTGCTGTGATTGTTTTCAACATATACCCATGAATTTTTAAAATATTATAGTTTGATTTTATATTTTAATTTATCTGAAATATACTCATATTCTCTTCAAAGGGTGAGCTACAGAAAAAAATATGCTTGAATTAAAAGTCAACAACTCACATACATTCTTTGATATTATATAATGAAGCAAATAGGAAGACACAAAATTAATCAACTTCTCCTAAACCAGCCTTTCAAAATGTAAGTCATTACCTGTAACAAAGCTGAATTCCTCTCTAATCTCAGATTCAGGCAGGGAAAAAAATTATACAAAGTCAACTCTACTTTAATAAAACCCTCAGCATAGGCCAGGCATGATGGCACACGCCTATAACCCCAGCACTTTGGGAGGGCAAGGCAGGTGGATCACCTGAGGTCAGGAGTTCAAGACCAGCCTGACTAACATGGTGAAACCCCGTCTCTACTAAATACAAAAAAAATAGCTGGACATGGTGGTGCATGCCTGAAATCCGAGCTACATGGGAGGCTGAGACAGGAGAATCGCTTGTACCTGGGAGGCAGAAGTTGAAGTGAGCCAAGATCACACCATTGCTCTCCAGCCTGGGCAACATGAGCAAAACTGCGTCTCGAAAAAAATAAAAATTAAAATAAAACCCTCAGCATAAACAAATAGTGGGGTCTTCTATAAAAGAAAAAGTACAATCTTATTTTTTATATTATTTTTATTTTTTTTTTTTTTATTTTTTGAGATGGAGTCTTGCTCTGTCATCCAGGCTGGAGTGCAGCGGTGCAATCTCCGCTCACTGCAACCTCTGCCTCCCAGGTTCAAGCAACTCTCCTTCCTCAGGCTCCCAAGTAGCTGGGATTACTCACAGGCGTGCGCCATCACACCTGGCTGATTTTTTTTTTTTTTTTTTTGTATTTTTAGTAGAGTTGGGGTTTTACCATGTTGGCCAGGCTAGTCTCAAACTCCTGATCTCAAGTGATCTGCCCACCTCAGCTTCCCAAAGTGCTGGGATTACAGGTGTAAGCCACCGCACCCGGCCTATTATTATTATTTTTGAGACAGGGTCTCACTCTGTCAACCAGGCTGGAATGCAGTGGAACAATCACAGCCCACTGCAACTTCGACCTTCCAGGCTCAAGCAATCCTCCCACCTCAGCCTGCTGAGTAGCTAGAAGCACAGGCATGTGCCAACAGGCCTAGCTAATTTCTTTAGGTTTTTGAAGAGATTGGGTCTCACTATGTTGCCCAGGCTGGTCTCTAGCTTCTGGGCTCAAGCAATCCTCCTGCCTCAGCCTCCCAAAGTGCTGGGATTACAGGTACAAGGCACCTTAGTGTTTGAAGAGGAACCTCTGAAAATAATTTCATATGTACTCATAAAACAGAGGTAATTCATCCAACATAAAAATATACATATCTTTTAAATATTAGAAATAAACAAGTACTGAGATTAAACAATTCCAGGGTTTAGGGAACAAGCAAATGTTGTAAGGTCTTCATTAAATTGGTAATAAAATACAACTTAAAAATTACAAAGTAAAATACTGTAGAAAAATTCCCATTTTAAAACAAAACACCCTTTTTAACAAAATCAACAAAACTGATTAAGATCTAGTTGGTGCTTGCACACCGGTTATGTGACTTTACTGAATGTCTGTGCAATTTAATTTAAGTAATTAGGGGGAAAAAAAAAAAAAAAACTGCCATTTTATCTGTTAACACTATTCAAGTAGAAAAATCCTTTTTCCAAAAACAAAATCTTTGGGTAAATTTGTAATTTCTATTTTTAAGAAATAGCCTTGGTTCTGAACCATTCTACAAGGATGGAATTTTATTATAAATGGAAAACATCCCTAGAAATATGTAACTGCATTCACTCTATGACCTTACTTTAAAAAAAAAAGAAAGGCTTAGATAATTCAGAAGAAAGAATTCTTGAAGTTTTCCATATTATTTGACAAGTTTGTACTTCATCACTAAGAACTGAAAACGATTTAAGCCCAGGAGTTCAAGATCAACCTGGGCAACATAGTGAGACCCTGTCTCTACAGAAAAATACAAAAATTAGCCAGATTTAGTAGTGCGCGCCTGTAGTCCCAGCTACTTCAAAAGGTTGAGGCAGGAGGATCACTTGAGCCTGGGAAGTTGGGGCTGCAGTGAGTTGTGATAGCACCACTGCACTCCAGCCTGGGCAACAGAGCAAGACCACATCCCAAAAATAATTTTTTTAAAAAAAAAAAAAGAAGTAAAAATGCAAATAGTTATTCCCTTATTGTGTTAAATTAGAGGTCACCAAACTATGGCTAACAGGCCATATCTGTTCACTCTTTGTAAGTGAAGTTTTATGGGAATAAAGTTTCATGGACTAAATGTTTGCATCTCCCCAAAAGTCATTCATGTTGAAGCTCTAATGCCAGTGAGATGGTATTTGGAATTGGCGCCTTTGGGAGACAGTTAGGTCATAAAGGTACTGCCTTCACCCTAAGAAGAGATCAGAGAGCTAGCTAGTTTTCCTTCTGCCATGTGAAAACAAGCAAGATGGCTGTCTGAATACCAGAAAGAAGGCCTTCACCAACAATCCAACCGTGCTAGCACCCTGATCTCAAATGGCCAACCTCCAGAACTATGAGAAATAAACATTTGCTGTTTAAGCCATCCAATTTACGGTATTTTGTTACAGCAGTCCAACATGACTAAGACGATAACTGTGTCCATTTGTTTACATATTGTCTATGGCTGCTTTTGTACTATGACAGCCTAATTGAGCAATTGTGACAGAAACCATATCACCTACAAAAGTGGCAAATATTATCGGCCCTTTGAAGGAAAAAGTTGCTTATCCCTGTCCTAAGTGATCAAAAATGTTTTTAATGCCAAAAAATTTTCTGTTTTATAATCAAGGTTTAAACCAAACTGGAAATAAAATTTGGAAGGAGGCTGGGCATAGTGGCTCATGACTGTAACTCCAGCATTTTGGGAGGCCAGCATTTTGGATGACCTGATGTCAGGAGTTCGAGACCAGCCTGGCCAAAATGGTAAAACCCCATCTCTACTAAAAATACAAAAAATTAGCCAGGCATGGTAGTGGGCGCCTGTAATCCCAGCTACTCAGGAGGTTGAGGCAGGAGAATTGCTTGAACCCGGGAGGCAGAGGTTACAGTGAACCAAGATTGCGCCACTGCACTGCAGCCTGGGCGACAAGAATGAAACTCAGTCTCCAAAAAAAAAAAAAAAAAAAAAAAGTTGGAAGGGAGGGTAACTGATAAAACTAAGTATCTATTTATATTTCACCAAAGCACTAGATAATTATATGGCAATAAGGAGTTAAGCTACCAATAGATTTCCCAGGCCATCACAGGAAGGTTTAGAGATGAGACTTGTTCCCAAATTAAGGAACTGGTTTCTATGTAATACAAAATACACATGCAAAGAAGAAAATGGAAGAAGTGAAGGAATGAAGGAAGACAGGGAGGGAGGGAAACACGAGCAAAGAGAAAACAAACACATTTTACAATCAGCTCTTCTTGGCTTGAAAGCTCTAGTTTTTCATAATAATGTATTCGCGATTTAAATTAGAAATGTAGGCCAGGCATGGTGGCTCACGCCTATAATCCCAGCACTTTGGGAGACGGGTGGATCACCTGAAGTGAGGAGCTCAAGACCAGCCTGGCTAACATGGCAAAACCCTGTCTGTACTAAAAATTCCAAAATTAGCTGGGCATGGTGGTGGGCACCTGTAATCCCAGCTACTCAAGAGGCTGAGGCAGGAGAATCACTTGAACCTGGGAAGGAGAGGTTGCAGTAAGCCAAGATGGCGCCACTGCACTCCAGCCTGGGTGACAAGAATGAGACTCCATCTTGAGGAAAAAAAAAAAAAGAAGAAAACCCTGGTCATTTATATAGCATACAGTAGTTAAAATATTTATTTACTGAGTACCTGTGAAGTAGACCTAAAAATTGTAATAATAACGAACTTCGTAGTTCTTATATCATAGGTCTATAAAAATCAGAAACCTTCACATTTTTGTATCAAGCCTTCATTATAAAATATAAAGGTCTTACTTAAGTATATTTGAAGTTCATTAGTACTGGCCCCAAAAATTTGACACAGGTGAAGACGCCTCCTGGGTTCAAGTGATTCTCGTGCCTCAGCCTCCTGAGTAGCTGAGACTACAGGGGCACCCCACCACACCGGGCTAATTTTCTGTATTTTTAGTAGAGACAAGGTTTCACCATGTTGGCCAGGCTAGTCTCGAACTCCTGACCTCAAGTGATCCGCCCACCTTGGCCTCCGAAAGTGCTAGGATTACAGGCATGAGACACTGTGTCTGGCCGTGTTTTCTTACATTTTCTTTCATACTGCAGCCATCTAACAACTACTCCCGGACCTAGAGAGGACCCTAAGACTCTAATCTAGTTCTTTTAAAGTAAGAATGGGTTTAAATTTCAAGGTTAAGAAAAGGGAAAGGGAGTTACTTTCTTTGGATGTCCCTGTATTTCATAAACACAAACATGTAACATAAGTGTGCATTAGTACACATATATGCCAAAAGTCCAACTGTGGAAGGAATAGGATGGAAAAAAAATAGTATACTATATTATATATTCATGCAAAAATACATTCAACTATTCCTCCATTAAGAAATATGAGTAAAATATTAACCAAACCCAAAACCATGTTATATTAATAATTTTTAAAATAAACTACTGCTTTCTGTAAAGCCCATGAAATCTTGATTTCTAGAATCTTATTTAAGTCTCAGAGTTCCAGGACAACCAACCCAGATTGTCTCTTTTGATAATATTTTCCCTCAAACAGACATGTCTATCAGGTCAATAATCATAACTCTACACTTACCGATGTCTAAAATTCTCTTTTGTAGAGCTCCAATAAAAAGAAATGGTTCATCTTTACATGACTGAATGAGTGTGCCAACCAATTCAGAGTTTGTTGCTAAGATGCAGGCATTTTCTTCATTAAGGTTGACCCCTGCCATAGAAGTCACATCATTGACGTCATCTTCATCTCTAATAGAAAAAAGAAGTTAGAGGTTTTAGGTTGTGTGTGTGTGTGTGTGTGTGTGTGTGTGTGTGTGTGTTTGAGGCGGGGGAGGGGGAAAAGAGAGGTTTCAGAGAGCAAAAGAATTAGAGGTCTCTCCTTGTAACTAACGGCATTACTTTACTTAATTCATCCAATCAAGAGAAGTGAAGAATGGCTATCTTTCCCTGTAAGCTTTTGAAAGTAATTATAGTGTCTCTAACCACCAATGTATATTTAATAACAGAAGGATGAATCAGAAGTAACTTTGTCTTCTAGGTCCCAACTTTCCCTCTCTCATTCTGGCAAATGAGAAACACCAAGAGGCATTTGGAGTTACACCAAGTCGTCCATAAATCCTCTGCAATGAAAGACAAAGAAATGAAAACAGACATCTTTCTTTTCATCCAAGATGGTTAAAAGTCCATCAGCTGTCCCCAGTGTACTCTACCATTCATTCCACTTATGAAACGATGGAAACAACCTAAATGTCCATCATTATAGAACTTTGTTAAAAATATCAAAATCACAGTGAATATGTACTGATGAGACAATCTCCGAGATTACTATTAAGTGGTTAAAAAAAAAAAAAAGCAAAACATTATGTATGTATTATATATTACCATCTGTGTTGAATACTATATCTGGGGGGCTCTATCTTCTCCTGTACCATCAATAAAGAACACTGGACCCAAGAAAAAAAAATACTATACTTAGAACAATACATAAGAAACTAAAAAAAAGTGTTAACTGGTTGGCTCTAGGCTGGGAACGTGGGTAACAGGGGGATAAAGAAGTGAGGGGAACTCTCACTTTTCCCATTGCATACCTTTTTGTACCTTATGAATTTTGTATAAAATGTTCACATTACCTAGTCAAATAAATGAGTTTTTAAAATATAAACAAAACGGCAGGGCGTTGTGGCTCATGTCTGTAATCCCACCACTTTGGGAGGCCGAGGAGGGCGGATCACAAGGTCAGGAGATTGAGACCATTCTGGATCACGTGGTGAAACCTCATCTCTACTAAAAATACAAAAAATTAGCTGGGCGTGGCAGGCGCCTGTAGTCCCAGCTACCCGGGAGGCTGAGGCAGGAGAATGGCATGAACTTGGGAGGCGGAGCTTGCAGTGAGCTGAGATCACGCCACTGCACTCCAGCCTGGGCGACAGAGCAAGACTCTGTCTCGGAAAAAAAAAAATATATATATATACACACACACACACACACACACACAAATTTATTTTAAGATCTAGTTATTTCCTTAGATTACTAAATCTGTAATAAAATAAGTTTGCCTTCGATATTCTTTTTTCACCTCTCTCAAGCACAGCCTCTCTACCAGTGAGTCAGTAACAATATCCTGCTTATTCCTTCTTCTATGCTTTAAAGTTGTTTTTCTCATGGGAATTTCCCTGTCTTCTTATTAACTCAAATGGAGCGTACCATACTGCGGTACTTCTCAAACAACAGTGTTTTTAGGAAACACCTAGAAAGTATATTTAAGATGCAGGTCTCAATGTCAAACACACATCCAAACAGTACACATGATTCTCATTTGGTAGGCCTATGATGGAGACCAGGGATTTGGAGTTTTCTATCAGGCACACTTAGATGATCATGATACAAATGGTCTAAGGACCACACTAGGAAAAATACTGCTTTATAAAAATTAAGAATACTGATTCTAAAGAGGTCAAGGTTTCAGTACCTGTTCTGACCATTAATAATAGGATGGCTGGGTGCAGTGGTTCACACCTGTAATCCCAGCACTTTGGGAGCCCGAGGTGGACGGGTCTCCTGAGGTCAGGGGTTCAGCAACAACCTGGCCAATATGGTGAAACCCTGTCTCTACTAAAAATACAAAAATGAGCTGGGCGTGGTTGCATGCCTCTAGTCCCAGCTACTCGGGAGGCTGAGGCAGGAGAATTGCTTGAACCCGGGAGGCAGAGGTTGCAGTGCACTGAGATCATGCCACTGCACTCCAGCCTGGGCTACAGAGTGAGACTTCATCTCAAATAAATAAATAAATAAATAAAAATTATTAATAGGATGACCATGGACAAGTTTCTTACCACCTCTATTCATCGATCCCCTTTTATCTGTAAAATGGGAGTGAAAATGACCCTCTCATGTAATTTTGTATGAAAACTGTATTAGAAACTAAAACTGCATCAGAAACTAAAAATTGGTATTATTTATTCATTTTAAAAATAACAAATATATATTACCATAAATAACATACTTTAATGAAAATTAACATACCAAAATTTTAAAATAGAACAAGAGTGGTACTACCTTCTATTTTTACAAATCTTTTTAAAATCCACTGGTCCTCCTGCATTTTGAATGGGATCTGTTACTCAGGCATGGCTGTGCAACATCATTCATTGGTAATATGGAAAATACTGGTTCACAGAGTTATACAGTTCTTCCAAATTTAGATTCTAATACATAATCCAAAATTACATGTATCTCGACCAATCAGATCAGAAAATATAACTACTGGAAAGCTGTCAAACTCATGGTAATAGATAAAAGTTTTGTTCAACAACCTCATTTCTTTTTTTCTCTCTCTTTTTTATTAAGACACCCAGGATGGAGTCTAGTGGTGCAATCTCAGCTTTCTGTAGCCTTCACTCCCAGAGCTCAGGTGATTCTCCTGCCTCAGCCTCCCAAGTAGCTGGCATTACAGGCATGCGCCACCATGCGCAGCTAATTTTGGGGTTTTTTGTTTGTTTGTTTTGTTTGTTTTTGGCTGGAGTGCAATGGCTCCATCTCGGCTCACTGCAACCTCTGCCACCCGAGTTCTCCCTGCCTCAGCCTCCCAAGTAGCTGGGACCACAGGCGCACCACCACACCTGGCTCATTTTTGTATTTTCAGTAGAGATGGAGTTTCGCCATGTTGGTCACACTGGTCTCGAATTCCTGACCTCAGGTGATCTTCCCACCTCAGCCTCCCAAAGTGCTGGGATTACAGGTGTGAGCACACACAAGGACAAACAGACTCGTAACACATGAAACAATGAATTATATATGATGAAAGTTAAAATAAGCTAATATACACTAGAGAATCTAATTCCTGTAGTAGGGAAAAAATGGACATTAAAATTGGTAGAGTAATATCATCTATGCAAATAGCACATAATCTGGTCCTATATTATTTTCCAAGAGTGTCTTTCTAAAGTAGTAAAAATCACACTAAAGC
This sequence comes from Theropithecus gelada, assembly GCF_003255815.1. Taxonomy (NCBI): domain Eukaryota; kingdom Metazoa; phylum Chordata; class Mammalia; order Primates; family Cercopithecidae; genus Theropithecus; species Theropithecus gelada. The sequence goes on along the minus strand of NC_037686.1, from coordinate 18,361,250 downwards.
CCCTAGTTGTTAGAACACTAAAAAATACAAAAAACTAGCCGGGCGCGGTGGCGGGCGCTTGTAGTCCCAGCTACTCGGGAAGGCTGAGGCAGGAGAATGGCGTAAACCCGGGAGGCGGAGCTTGCAGTGAGCTGAGATCCGGCCACTGCACTCCAGCCTGGGCTACAGAGCGAGACTCCGTCTCAAAAAAAAAAAAAAAAAAAAAAAAAGAACACCTTCACTACCAGATATAATATATACATATTATCCATAAATATTTTATTATGTATCTCTAAAATATAAGGACTTAAAATAAATTATCACATAAAAATATTCATATTAATTCCTTATTATCATCACATCTTCAGTTGAAATACAGTTATGCAAACATGCAGAGGTACTATCCTGTTTGCCACTTCTGATTCTGAAGTATGATGGAAACGACATGAATCTCTGGCACCCTCTGGTGTTTAAGCACAATACAGCTTCCCATATTCGCCCCAGCTATACTGACAAGCAGAATAGAAAACAGAATCTTCTTAGCAGAAAAAGTCACAAATGAATCCCCCCAAAAAGTATAAGTTAACAAAATAGTTTTGAAAAACTATGAAAATATCATTCTATATTATTAAATGTCATACAGTTTGGTCAAGATAAGAGCTAATACTATTCACTACTATTTCTTCTTCTTTAACAAAAGAGCCAACATCGAGGGTCTATTATCAGTTTCATTTAAAAAGTAACTGAAGTAGGGCCGGGCACAGTGGCTCACGCCTGTAATTCCAGCACTTTGGGAGGCCGAGGCAGGTGGATCACGAGGTCAGGAGATCAAGACCATCCTGGTTAACACTGTGAAACTCCATCTCTACTAAAAAGATATATAAAAAACTAGCCGGGCGTGGTGACGGGCGCCTGTAGTCCCAGCTATTTAGGAGGCTGAGGCAGGAGAATGGCCTGAACCCAGGAGGCGGAGCTTGCAGTGAGCCGAGATCATGCCACTGCACTCCAGCCTGGGAGACAGAGTGAGACTCCGTCTCAAAAACAATAAATAAATAACTGAAGTGATAGTAAGTATCCATGGAAGCAAAATTAAATTTAAAAAAAATCACTATGAAAAGATATATATAAAGCCATGTGTGATTGTGAATTACTAGAAAGTACTGTACAAAAATGAAAAGTGTATCTTTGTACAAAAATATCTAAGAAATAGCTGAGATTATAAATACTCCTTTTTCAAAATTCACCATTTCAACAAATATTTGAGTGATTATTATGAAACAGGCATTGTTCCAAACACTCGGTATACATACAGTGGCAAACAATCATTATTATAAGCTTTCATAGACAATTAAGAAGTGGGAAATACACGGAGGCAAGGGTAAACAAATGAATGAACAAAATAATTTTAGATAAGTACCTCAAGACAGCAGATATGACTGTGGAAGCTACTTTATATTGGTTGGTCAAGCAAAATTTACCTCTCTAAGGAGGTAGATTTGAAATATGAAAGACCATGTCATATGAAGACCGAGGGACAACTTTCAGTGCATACCACACAGAAAACTGTACAGTGGGTTTTATCAAAATCTCATGTACCCCATTAATATACACCTATGTACCCCCAAAAATTAAACATTAAAAACATTAAAGAAAATAATAAATAAATAAAACTGTACAGTGGGACCATGACTAGTGTGTCTGAAGAACAGAAAGGAGGTAAACAAGGAGCACGGATCCCCAACACCACAGACTGTGATCCTTGCAATTCAGTTTTTCTGAATATGAAAGATAACTTGCTTATGCAATGGCTTTTCAGTTTTTCTGTTACCTACAACCTTACCAAATTCTAACAAATATTAAATTTTTAAAAAATTTCAGATGGGAATCTTCTATATCATAAAAAGAAAAATGTTTAAGCCAATTCTCGGCCCCCATGACCCAAATTAACCTAATCACACAATTCGATACAAACTTCATGGAACTGCCATGCTGACTCTAAAATTCATGCTGATTCTAAAATTCATGCACAAGAGAAAAATAACGAGTAAAATTAAAATACCTTCGATAAAAAGGAATATACAAAAAGGACTTATTTTAACTATGGGCTAGAAAAATAAATAAAGATGTTATAACAATCGAAAACACCAAAATAGTAACATCAAAATAAAACAAATATTTGGGAGGCTGAGGCAGGTGGATCACCTGAGGTCGGGAGTTTGAGACCGGCCTGGCCAATACGGCAAAACCCCGTCTCTACTAAAAATACAAAAATAAGCTGAGCGTGGTGGCGTGCACCTGTAGTTCCAGCTACTCGAGAAGCTGAGGCACGAGAATCGCTTGAACCCGGCAGGTGTAGGTTGTGGTGAGCCGAGATCGTGCCACAGCCTGGGCAACAGAGTGAAACTGTATCTCAAAAAATAAAACGGAGTTGAAACTGTATCTCAAAAAATTTCTCAAAAAATAAAATAAAACAAAAACATATTACTAAAATTAAATTTGCCCTTTTATAAATGGGAATTTACTATAAGATAAAGGTGGCATTACAAATAAGAAAGGTAAAGATGATGAACTCTTTACTATTGCTGAGACAATTCATTTGAGGAAAATTTAATCTCTGCCTCACACATTTCCAAAAACAAAATCAAGAATTATTGAAGATGTAAAGGTAAATATCTATATTTGAGGTAAGTGCATACAGATATCTTAGAAGAAAATACAGAAGCACATCATTCTGGGCTCATTATACGAAAGGATACATTAGAATTCAAAAGCCATAAAGAGACTGCTAAACTTTATACTGTAATTTAAAATTTCCATATATGAAACACTAAAAACAAATTTCCAAGTTAAACAAAAAACTAGGAGAAAAATACTTACAATATATACATCAAAGAATTACTACTGTCCAGCATATGTACATAAGCCTGGAAAGCAATAAGTAGTCAACAGATAAATAAGCGAAAGTAGTAAGTCAGAAATTTCCCAAAGAAAATACTAACAGTGACATTTTTGCTTCAGGCAGTAAGTGGACTAGATTTACTGAGGAGCAATTACACAGCATAAGACATTTTCATTCCATTGTTTGGTTCACAGGACCTGTTAAAAAAAGGTGTCAGTATAAACAAGCAATGAGGCTGGGCGCGGTGGCTCACGCCTGTAATCCCAGCACTTTGGGAGGCCTAGACGGGCGGATCATGAGGTCAGGAGATCGAAACCATCCTTGCCAACACAGTGAAACCCTGTCTCTACTAAAAATACAAAAAATTAGCCAGGCGTGGTGGCGGGCACCTGTAGTCCCAGCTACTCGGGAGGCTGAGGCAGGAGAATGGCATGAACCCGGGAGGCGGAGCTTGCAGTGAGCCGAGATCGCGCCACTGCACTCCAGCCTGGACAACAGCGCAAGACTCCGTCTCAAAAATAAAAAATAAAAAAAGGTAAGCAATGAGCATAGCCTAAAGGAAGAATTGCCTCAAGGGCATATGACTGTGGCTAGCACTAGTTCTTGATTACAGCGGGAAAATCTGAGGCTCCTGGGTAAGTCAGGTTCCCTGGAACAAGACTAAAGTGGTTCCAAGTCAATAGTAATCCTTGAGTCTACTAGAAACAGTCACAAATCCTCTCTGGAAGAAAGCAAACTCAGTTTAGACCCTCAGGTTTAATCTGATTTACCTGTACAACAAAGTTTTAGATTTACTGACTACGTTTTTTACTCCTAAAAGTCCTATTTGGTTCTTTTTCAAGTATTTGCAGTTATTTTTTAAAATAAATTGCTTCTTGCACCATTTTGAGATTCCGTATTTTATTTTTAAATACTTTATACTAGTTTTTAACACTTACTATTTCATCATCCTATGTTTGAAGTCACTGGAATTCCAAATGTATTAATGTTTCCCTGTGGCTTGACTCAAGGATACTTCCTTGCATGTTTATCTTTAAATGTGAACATATATTTTATATGAACACCCAAAAACAATGGACTAACATCTTCAAAGCAAAAAGACAAAACAGTCAACCTATAATTCTAATCTCAATCTTGACATTGTCTCTATAAATAATCTAAAATCATCTAGAAATTATTAGAAATAGTAACAAGGCTGTTGGTATATGATTTTTTTAAGTCCTGAATTTCTCTATGCTAATAAAAGAAAAGGCAGTTACCAAAATATAATACCAACAAAAAAGATAAGGTATCTAGGAATAAACCTAACAGATAAATGCAACAAATCGTGCAGAATCTGTATAAATAAAATTATACTACTTGATTGAAAGATATTTAAAAGGGTATATATAATGAAGATATAAATCATGTTCATAGAAGGATCCAAATTATAATCAATCAGCTGGAAGACAGTGTGCCTGTGGACTCAGGCCATGCCAATTCAAATTCTAACAGATTACTGGTGGAATTTAACAAGTTGATTGTTAAATTTATAGGGAAGAGCAAAAGCTCAAGTAGAGCCAAGGAAATCAAAGAGGGGAAAGGGAGTACGAAAGTGGAGGAAGAAAAGGAAATAAAAGAGAAGGAGAAGTAGGTAGAAAATATGCATTACCAAATATAAAACTTCTTTTGAAACTATAGTAAACTAACTGTATGCTATTGGAAATTTTAAAATTAGCCAATAAAAGAAAATAGAGATAAAAAATAACTTGATTAGAGGCATTTACAAAAAAGAAAGATTAAAAAAAAGAGAAGACCAATATGTATATGACATAGGAGACATTACAGATCACTGAGGAAGGACAAATTGTTCAATAATGCTGCTGGAACGAGCGGTTTCCTATATGGGGAAAAGTGAATTAGGATCCCTAAACCTCCAAACCATAGGAAAAACCAAAAACCAAATTTTAACTCCTGAAGACAAAAAGATACTCAAATAGGCTGAGCATGATGGCTCACACCTGTAATCCTAGCACTCTGGGAGGATGAGGCAGGAGGATCACTTGAGGCTACCAGTTCGAGACCAGCCTGGACAACAAAGCAAGACCCCCCTCTCTACAAAAAAATTTAAAAACTAGCCGACTGTTGTGGCGTGTACCTGTTGTCTTAGCTACTCTGGAGGCTTGTTTGAGCCCAGGAAATTGAGGTTGCAGTGAGGCATGATAGTGCCACTCAATGTACTCCAGCCTAGGTGACAGAGATCATTTCTCAAAAACAAAAAAAATTTAATATGAAACTTCAAACCTTTTAGAAGACAATATAGGAAACTATCTTTGTGATCTCCAGAAGGATCTCTTAAAGAAGGCATAAGTATTAATCATAAAAGAAACTGCCAAATTCAACAACTTTAAAATTAAGAATTTCTGCTCATCAAAATATACCGTAAAAGAAAGTAAATTGCAAAACACTAACTCTAGTAGATATTTGTAACATAAAAAAGTATAAAGAATTACAAAAGGACTTCTGCTTCTGTTACAGACCATTACTCATATCAGACAATTGTTTTGAGGACAAGAAACTAATAAAGCCAGAACAATTTTAAGTTTATTTGAAGGCATCAGAGAGCTGCCAAGGGAGCCAGGTCTTGAGGGACGACAGCCCTGAGAGAAGAGAACCTCACTGAAGTAACCCCAATTTTCTCCATGTTGTTTTTCCTCTGGGCACATGCTGATTCTTGATGTGGAACAAGACACTAAGAAGCCAGAGACAGCAGCTGCTAAGAGGCAGAAAAGCCAACAGAGCATTAGGCAATCTCATGAGGAGAGAGAGACAGGAAGTTGAGGTCCAAGGCTTCCAGAACTTGAGGGATGAATGGACCATGATCCTACAAATAAGTGAGGCATTTACCAATTTTTTTCATACAGATCTGACACTTAATTAAATATTACCAAGTGCAGCAAAGAAACGGGATTAAAAAGGCAGATAACAGAAACAGAGTCACAGGTAACCCGGACATTGGAAATATTAAGCATTTGACTTTAGAATAATCACAAGTGGCAGGGTGTGGCGGCTCATATCTATAATCCCAGTGCTTTGGAAGGCTGAGTCAGGAGGATTACTCAAGACCTGGAGTTCAAGACCGGCCTGGGAGACATAGCAAGATCCTACCTCTATGAAAACTAAAAAAAAAAAAAAAAAAGTTAGCTAGGCATGGTGGCATGTGCCTGTAGTCCCAGCTACTTGGGAGGCTGAGGCAGGAGCATCACTGGAGCCTAGGAGTTCAAGGCTGCAGTGAGCTATGATTGTGCCACTGTACTTCAACCTGGGCAAAAGAGCAAGACTGTCTCAAAAAAAAAAAAAAAAAAAAAAAAAAGGCGGAAAACAGAAAAACGACAACAACCAAAGAAAACCACACATGCACACAATAAAATAACTACAATTAACTGTTCAAGAACATAGAGGCAAAAATAGATAATTATACCATAGGACAATAATCCATTAAAAAAGAAATAATGGTCGTGGATTCTAGTAATACCACAATAGCTTGATCAATAACAATTACAAAATAACAGTTTTTAAAAGACAATCATTTGGAGACTTAATAAAAGCAGGCAGAAAACAGAGGTCAGTCAACCCTTGGATGATGGGAACAATAATGGGTAAAATTTGTGAGTTTATGTCTTTTGGTCTAAAAGTACTCCCTAGTCTATGCAGCCACATGACTAGTGGCTTGAGATGTCCTGATAACAGAGCTTCAAATACATAATATAAAAATCGACAGAACTAAAGGAAAAACAAAGAAAAAAAAATCAGAATTGGAGATTTTAATACCCACACTAAATAAGTGATGGAAACAGTCTGAAAAATAAAACCAAAAAATAAAAGCCCAGGATATAGAAGATGTGAACACTGTCACCTACCTTCACCAAACTGATGTAGCCACAAAAAACTACTTCCCCAAACTGAATAATATATATTTTCTCCCAAGTGCTCACGAGATATTAATCAAAATTAGACACACTGAGGAGTCTCAATAAATTTAATAAAATTGAAATTATATGTTCAAGAATATGTTCTCTGATCACAAAACTACATTAGAAAACAAACAAAATATTCCAGAAAAGCACCAAATATTTGTACCAGTAAATTAAAAAAAGAAAACTAGGCCGGGCGCGGTGGCTCAAGCCTGTAATCCCAGCACTTTGGGAGGCCGAGACGGGCGGATCACGAGGTCAGGAGATCGAGACCATCCTGGCTAACACGGTGAAACCCCGTCTCTACTAAAAAATACAAAAAACTAGCCGGGCGAAGTGGCGGGCGCCTGTGGTCCCAGCTACTCGGGAGGCTGAGGCAGGAGAATGGCGTGAACCCGGGAGGCGGAGCTTGCAGTGAGCTGAGATCCGGCCACCGCACTCCAGCCTGGGCGACAGAGCCAGACTCAGTCTCAAAAAAAAAAATAAATAAATAAAAAAAAATAAAAAAAGAAAACTATCTTGACATGAATGGAAAGCCAAAAAAAAAAAAAAAAAAAAATCCTATTATCAGTTGGGTGCTAAATCAGTATTTAGGGAGAAATTGATAGGATTTTTTGTTGTTGTTGTTGTTTTTATCTTGTAGCCTCAGCTCAAATGAGGAAATGTATAATTTTAAATGCTTACATTAATAATAATAATAATAATGATAAATGCTTACATTAGAAAACAAGCCAAGCATGGTGACTCATGCCTATAATCCCAGCACTTTGGGAGGCCAAGGTGGGAGGACTGCTTGGGCCCAAGAGTTCAAGACCAGCATGGGCAACATAGTGAAACCTCATCGTTACAAAAAAATAAAAATTAAAAAAATTAGCCGGGCATGGTGATGCGCACCTGTAGTCCCAGCTGTTCATGTGGCTGAGCCGGGAAGATGGCTTGAGCCCACGAGTTTGAGGTGACAGTAGCCATAATTGTGCTACTGCACTCTAATCTGGGCAACAGAGTGAGACTCTGTCTCAACAACAAAAAAATTAACAAAACTGATAAAAGCCTACTAATGAAAAGAGGGAGACTACATATTTTATAGACATTAAAAGGATAAAGAAATAAAATTAACAATTTCATGCCTGAAAAAGTCAACTACAAAAATAAAATCCTTGAAAAATGCATACACTAGACTACCATTAAAGCATCTATACACACTCCGAAGAAAAGTTTAGGAACAATTTCTTGCTGATAAATCTGAAAATCAAGATGAAATGTACAAAAACTTTAAAAAAAAATACAACTTCATGAAACCGGCATTAAGATGAAATAGAAAATTTAAATACCTCTCTATCTATCAATGAAAATGACTTTGTCGAAAAACATTCTCCCAAAGAAAACAACAGATCTATCTAGTTTCAATGGTAAATTCATTCATACATTTAAGGAAGAAATCATGTCAATTCTACACAAAAGCTCAAAACAAAGGAGGGGGAAGGACTTTATTACTCATTTTTTTTAAGCTAATATAATCACAGATACCAAATCCTGGCAAACACACTGTAAGAACCAAAAACTATAGACCAAATCCCTCATGAATATCAACACAAAACCCTTACAACACATTAATCAATGCAGCAATAAATGAAAAGGCTAATACCCCAGGAATACAAGAACATTCAAAAATTTAAAAATCAGTGTAATTCACAATCCTAGAATAATAAGAAAAATCAATGACCACCTTAAATAGATGCAGAAAAAGCTCACGACAAAAGCACTCAGTTTAAAAACAGGCAATAGGAAGACTATACTTTCGGGGATCATTTCTATAGTTCTTTACTAGAGAAGTTTCTCTGAACATGTAGAGCACTGTGTCTTAAAAAAAAAAAAAAAAGGCTGGGCACGGTGGCTCAGGCCTATAATCCCAGCACTTTGGGAGGACGAGGCAGGCAGATCACCTGAGGTCAGGAGTTCGAGACCAGCCTGACCAACATGGAGAAACCCCGTTGTCTCTACTAAAAATACAAAATTAGCTGCGCATGGTGGCACATGCCTGTAATCCTAGCTACTCGGGGGGCTGAGACAGGAGAATCGCTTGAACCCAGGAGGTGGAGGTTGCGGTGAGCCCAAGATCACGCCATTGCACTCCGGCCTGGGCAACAAGAGGAAAACTTCGTCTCAAAAAAAAAAAAAAGGCAATAGGCTGGGCATGGTGGCTCATGCCTGTAATCCCAGCACTTTGGGAGGCTGAGGTGGGAGGATCTCATGAGGCCAGGAGTTCAAGACCAGCCTGAGAAACATAGTGAAATCCCTGTCTCTACAAAACATGGAAATAAAAAAAAAAAAAATTACTTGGGCATGGTAATGTACACCTGTAGTCCTAGCTACTTGAGAGCCTGAGGCAGGTGGGTCGCTGAAGCTCAGGAGTCTGAGGATGCAGTGAGCTAGGACTGCACCTCTGCACCCCAGCCTAGGCAACAGAGCAAGACCTTGTTTCTTAAAATAAAACAAAAACAGGCCAGGCACAGTGGCTCACACCTGTAATCCCAACACTTCGGGAGGCCGAGAAGGGCGGATCACGAGGTCAGGAGATGGAGACCATCCTGGCTAACATGGTGAAAACCCGTCTCTACTAAAAATACAAAAACAAAATTAGCTGAGTGTGGTGGCGGGTGCCTGTAGTTCCAGCTGCTCGGGAGGCTGAGGCAGCAGAATGGCGTGAACCCAGGAGGCGGAGCTTGCAGTGAGCCAAGATCCTGCCACTGAACTCCAGCCTGGCAGCCTGGGCAACAGAGCGAGACTCTGTCTCCAAATAAATAAATAAATACATAAACAAACAAACCAACAGTCAAAATATTTGAACAGGTATTTCACAAAAGAAGTTGCATAAATGGGCAGTGAGGACATGCAACATGCAACATCATTAGTCACTAAGGAAATGCAAATTAAAGTCACAATGAGCTACCACTACATACCAAACCAGAATGGCTAAAATTGGGGGGGCAGAGACAAAGTAAAACTGCAGTATGAATTGTTAGCAAGGATGTGAAGCAACTAGAACAAAATCTCATACTTTGTTGGTGGGAATGGAGTATAACCATTTAGGAAAATAGTGTGGTGGCTTCTCATAGAGTTAAACATATGCTTATATACCTACCATATGACTCAGCAATTCTGTTCCTATGTATTTATACAAAAGAAAATCTATGTCCATACAAAGATACAGACACAAGTGTTCCCAGCAAGCTTTATCATTACCAAAAACTGTAAAAAACCCAAATATTCATCCACAGATAAAGTGAAAATTCAGTGCATACAAAAGCAATATACCTCTATAATATTACTCAGCAGTAAAAAATGCAACTATTGATACATACAACATGTTGTATATCTAACACATTATGCTAGCAAAAGAAGCCAGACACAAGAATATGAATTGTATGATGTGTGAAAATTGATGATATGAATTGGGTCACCCATGTCATACCCAACTAAAACAGAGTAGAGAAGCCGGGGGGGAAAGCAAGCAGGGCACAAAACATTGCTCTAGAAATGTAATTCTCTGTGAGTCCAGCTGCTGAAACTGCCTGTTGTAACCTGAGACCAGTTTAATCTACAACTGCTGAGACAACTTGTTGCAACCCAGAACTATTTTTCCTGCCACCTTCACATGTCAATCAGAGCTGACCAGCTTCCCAGAACCTTAACAGTGCCAATGAATTTTCTCGAAGAGCAATTCATGTCATGTCTCTTTTTTAACCTCCAGCCTTCTCTTTGTTCTTCGGACATACCAGAGACTATCTGGTCTGTGTGTATGCTTTGAACTGCAATTCTTTCTTCCCAAATAAAATGTTAAATTTAGAGATTCACTTCTACATTTTTTTAAAAAATGAGACAAGAGTCTCGCTCTGTCTCCCAGGCTGGAGTGCAGTTGCACAATCTCAGCTCACTGCAATCTCCCAGGGTTCAACTGATTCTCCTGTCTCAGCATCCCAAGTAGCTGAGACTACAGACGTGCACCACCATACCCTGCTAATTTTTGTATTGTTAGTAGAGACAGAGTTTCCCCATGTTAGCCAGGCTGGTCTCGAACTCCTGACATCAAGTGATCCACCTGCCTCAGCCTCCCAAAGTGCTGGGATTACAGGCATGAGCCACTGTGCCCAGCCTACCTCTACATTTTTAATTTGACTTTGACAGATGCCACTTACGCAAAACTCTAGAAGGACAAATCCAAATCCAATCTACAATGATAGAAAGCAAGTCAACGGTTGTCCAGAATCTGAGGTGTAATGTGGGAACCGGGTGATAAGGAATGCAAAGGAACCTTTTTGGGGTATTGAAAATATTCCATGTATCCTGACAGTGATAGTTGGTACATGGGTTTAGCTTTATGTCGCGTCATTAAACTGGAATATGATGATGACTGCCTAGATTACTGTCTTCCAGAATACCCAAACTCCAAACTATAAAGGGAAAAAAACAACAAATCCCATGCAAACTTTTTCGTTTTCTCAATCTCATCTCCCCTTCCCCACCCCACCCTACCCCGTGCCTCAAGGCTTGCTATAGGCAAAAAGAGATGGGGAAAAAAAAAAAAAAACCTGCAGAAAACAGAGACGGGGCAGACCCAGTGGTGGGCATAAGACTAAATACATCCCAAGTCAGAAAATGCTAAAAAGGTGTTCCCATAAATCAAAGATTTAACAAGACAATGATGGGGCAACATTTAAAAAAAATGTAATACAGAAAGTGTTGATTTCACAGCCAGCCAAGCTGTCCTTCAAGTATCAAAGACACTGAAAAATAGTTTTCACATACAACAATTTAGGACAGGGATCCCCAGAAACTGGACTGCACAGGAAGAGGTGAGGTGCACAAGCGAGCATTACTGCCTGAGCTCCACCTCCTGTCAGATCAGCGGTAGCATTAGATTCTCATAGGAGCACAAACCCTACTGTGAACTGCACATTTGAGAGATCTAGGTTGTGCGCTCCTTATGAGAATCTAATGTCTGATGATCTTAAGTGGAATAGTTTCATCTTGAAACTATCCCCTCCCCCTCAATCCTGGTCTGTGGAAAAATTGACTTCCATGAAATCAGTCCCTGGTGCCAAAAACGTTAGGGACTAACGACTTAGGGAATTCTACACCCATAAGCCTTTTCTGAGGAATTTACCAGCAGATGAACTTCATTCAAGTTCAACCAAGAGATGACAGAACATGTCAGAAAAAAAGACTGAAGGTGAACATTTTAATGTATGTATATAAAAGTAGACCTACAAATAAAATGTACATAGGGATGAGGAAGGAAGATTAAGGTACAAATTTTATACAAATGTTATATTAAAATATATATAAATTATGCAATTAAAATATATATATTTAATATATACATATATAATATATATATTTAATATATATAATATATATTATATATATTTAAGATCCAAGAGTTTGCCAGATAAACAATTTGGAAATATTTTCCTTGTGGCATGTTTATTCATTTCCTTGACAGTGTCTTTCACAGAACAAAAGTTTTTTAATTTTCTGAATTCCAGTTCATTAATTTTTCCTCTTGTAGATCGCTCTTTTCATGTGTTATCTAAGAAATGTGTGTAACCCAAGGTTACAAAGATTTTCTCCTATGCTTTGTTTCAGAAGATCTCCAGTTTCAGGCTTGCCCTTTCTCTTAATCGTCATCCTTTAATTCCCATCTATTACCTGTATAAAAACTATTGTGTACATGTTCTATTTTCTCTGCTTTCCCCCACTTTAACTGCATAATTTCTATATATACAAATGTTATATTTGTGTATATATACAAATATATTTTTAATATATTCATATAAAAATATATTATACAAATATATATACACATGTTATGTCTGTATATATTTTTCATATATTTGTATATATAAAAATGCAAAAAGGAATGTATATAAAAATTTGCTTTATATATTTGTATCTATAAAATATATATACAATATATATTTTTATTGTATAAAATTGTATATATTGTATATAAATACATATACAAATATAACATTTGTATAACATTTGTTTATACATATATAAACTCTTAAAAACTCTTGATCATAAGAAACCAACACAAGAAACAAAAACGGGCCAAAAATTTAAACACACACTTCACCAAAGATATATAAATAACAAATAAGCACAAAAACAGATGATCAACATCTTTAGCCATTAGAAAAATGCAAACTAAAACCACAATAATAACCACTTATACACCTATTAAAATGGATTTTAAAAAATCAAAAGAACTGAGAATTACCAAATGCTCACAAAGTTGGACAGGAACTGGAACTCTCATCATCAATGACAGAAATGCAAAATGACACAGTCATTTTGATAAAGAATTTGGTAATTTCCTTACCAAAGTTTACACTTATCTAATGACTCATCAGTCATATTTCTAGATAGCAAAAGCATATGTTCACGCAAAATTCTGTACGTGAAGCTTTATTATATTATCATCAGAAAAACTGGAAACCACCCAAATGTCCATCAATAGCAAAAAAGATCAAATTTAATTTCATAAAATAAAATGCTTCTCGGCAATGCAAAAAAACCATCGTCTAATATTCAAAATGACACAGATTATCTAAAAAAACATGCTGAGTTAAAAAGTCTGATGCAAAAGGGTACATGACAACGTAAAACTCCATTTATGTGAAGTTCAAGAATAGACAAAAATGATCTATCATGATGGACATAAGAACAGTAGCTGCCAGAGGCAAGGGATAAGGGTAATTGATTTCAAAGGTGCATAAAGGTGATGAATATGTTCAGTATCTTGATCGGCATGATGATTACACAGGTATATATATTTGACAAAATTCACTGAGCTATACATTTAATAGTTGTGCACTTTATTGTTTATAAATTATACTCAATAAAATGCTGTTAGCTTTGTAAAAAGGCATCAGTATATCTATTTTATTAAGGTATTATTCTGTCATCTCTCCTTTTTTAAAAAAATATTACTTCCTTAAACCAAATTTAACTATTTATTTTCTTACCGGAAGCATGATGTTCCATTCTCTTTTATTTTATTTTTCTGAGTAGGAGATGCTTGAAGCGACAGAATTTTATTTCCAGGCAGAGTAATTTGCTTTAGAATGGAAGCTATAAAAACGAAACAAGAAAAAAATAGAAAAAAAGCAATCATGTCACATTAGGAAAAATCCAGGACAACAGTTTTTAATATATATAGAATAATCAAAGAAAATTCCAAGTTTCCCTAGAACTATGCTTAAATTCAAACATGACAATGAATTTGTTCCCTGAATAAGAAATAATCGTATAAAATAAGAATCTTTTCATTTCTTTTTAGATAGTCTATGGAATTGGCAGTATTACAAAAATATCATGAAGTAAAAGGCACCTGAAACATGTTAATAATACACTGCTTCTATTGGTGTATTTTAAAAATACATAAAGCTCTACCTGACATTGGTAAGACTGATTTCCCAGTCTACCTGACTTGGGTAAGACTGATTTCCACACATATGTATGGATGTACATGCATACAAGTATGTATGTAGAGAAAGAACTACATTTTAAGAAGAAATATTCTATAGCAAATTTTATAAGTTAAATAAGTCCTTATTTACTAATAGATTGTTTTATCAAATTACAGAATACCATGAATAGTTGTTTTTTTATTCCAAAACAACATATAACCCTAAGAAGTTTACATGTATGTAAAAAGAAATGTAATCATAGCTGGGCGCAGTGGCTCACGCCTGTAATCCCAGCACTTTGGGAGGCCAAGGTTGGTGGATCGACCACTTGAGATCAGGAGTTTGAGACCAGCTTGGCCAACCTGGTAAAACCCAGTCTCTACTAAAACTACAAAAATTAGCCAGCTGTGGTGGTGCACGCATGTAATCCCAGCTACTCAGGAGGCTGAGAACACGAGAACTGATTAAACCTGGGAGGTGGAGGTTCACTGAGCTGAGACTGTGCCACTGTACTCCAGCCTGGGCAACAGAGCAAGACTCTGTCTGGGGAGAGAAATCTAATCATTATCTTTCTGTTTTCTTTCAATAGGTGCCAACTTTAAAAGACCAAGCCTGTCTTCACTTAACATAGCAACAAAAAAGTTATACAAAACCCCTCTACATTCTAACCCAGCGTGATGGGACTAAGATGGACCAGCATCTACCTGGAGGAAACTGACTGGTAGGTATTACGGTATTCACTGGCATCGTCTTCTGTCCACATTTCTGAATGGTCAATGTTGAGGAATGTGAAAGTGTGGTCACTTGCTTTTCATTGCCTCCTGAAGGCTGCTGAACTACCTGAAACAATAAGAACTATCAATATAGTCGTTCAACTTAAGGCTTTAGAAAATGATAAGATTTCAGGTTTAAACAACAGACTGTGTTCACCCAGCCATAAATATACCTTTATCTTAACATAACAAGAATGCCTACTTTAAATTTGTACGAAGCAAAATTATCCTGTTCAAAAGTAAAAAACATTACTATTTCACATACATTATTTTTAAAATGGAATTTAAAATTTTATTTCACCATGCTCAATTTAAATCTCCCTATAAATCTATTTCCAATTGTTAATTACAGTGAAAAATTTACAGCATATATAAAAATAGACAGGATAAAACAAAACCACCTATACCATTACCCAGCTTCAACAATGATTAATTCTTGATCAATCTTGTTTCCATCTACACCCCTACCCACTTCCCTGCCACTCTCAATTATTTTAAGGCAAATCTCAGATATATCGCTTTATCCATAAATATTTCCAAATATATCTTTAAAAGATAAGGACTTTTTATGTGCCATTTTAACAAAGTATTTTCTTTTCTTTTCTTTTCTTTTTTTCTTTAGAGAGAATATTGCTCTGTCACCCAGGTTGCAGTGCAGTGGCACCATCTTGGCTCACTGCAAACCTCTGCCTCCCAGGTTCAAGTGATTCTCATGCCTCAGCCTCCTGAGTAGCTGGGATTACAGGCATGCGCCACCATGCCTGGCTAATTTTTGTGTTTTTAGTAGAGACTAGGTTTCACTATATTAGCCAGGCTGGTCTCGAACTCCTGACCTCAAGCGATCCGCCCACCTCAGCCTCCCAAAGTGCTGGGATTACACCTGTAATCCCAGCGGGGATCACACAGGGCGTGTGAGCCAGCACACCCAGACTAAATTATTTTCTTAAACCATCGCTTGAAAGCAGGAGGCGGAGGCTGCAGTGAGCCGAGATTGCACCACTGCACTCCAGCCTGGGTGACAGAGTGAGACCCTGTTTTTTTGAGACAAAACAAAACAGGTAGGAAAACAGTCATCATGTATTTGAGCCAGCTATTGATAGTGAACTTAGACTCATATATGGCAAATATAAATGTGCCATGGTCTTGCCAAAAGACAGAGTTTTAAACAGAATTTTTGAAGTTCAATTTATTCAACTTATGTGTATTACTTTAAAAAAGTAACAAGAAACACAACATGTCCTGGTAAGTAATCATACAGTAACTAATGTCCCTAGAGAAGAAATATTAGTCAGAATAATTCAATTGCCTTTATTCTTTGAGAACAGACAAGAACTCTTTTAAAAATGATACATTTCAATGAAGCTGAGATCATATTCATGTACTGTAGTTCTAAGGATCAGGCTTAAATTATACAAAGTAATATACAGGTACCATTTTATGCATTCAGACTGAAACTCAAGAGAAACACTCCCAGCTTATTTTCTGGTTATCTGCTCTGTCCTTCTTGATGCTCCTTATTAGGTATTCCTGTCAGTATTTTAATTATGAAAGACAGTAATATTCAAAAATTGTTTAGCAGTGTGAAAGTTGTCAGAATCAAAATGAAGTCACTTGTGTTTGAAAGAAAACAAAAAACAAAACTCTAACAAATAGAGCTAGGGAAGGAAGACTAAGAAGAGAGGGTTCTCATGCATAGTATGCCTGATCACAAACACTATCCCAATAGACCGCCAAAACCACAACCTTGCACAAAGGCCACAGCAACAGTACACAAAAAATACTTCTGCAAGGACATCATCTGCTCAGCAACTGCCTATTTAAACCTGGACTGGTGTCACCCTTGTTACTGAGCTTTGTAGTCAAGGATAATCATTTCAAAACAACTATGTAATTCTTCTCATTTTTCCTTTTAAAATCTGTCCTCCTTTACTCAGGAAGACTACTTGAGGCCAGGCTTTTGAGACCTGACTGGGCAATATAGCAAGACCCTGTCTCTAACCATAATAAAAAGTTTTTAATTAGCCAGGCATGATGGCATGCACCTGTAATCCTAGCTACTCAGGAGGCTGAGGAAGGAGGATTGCTTGAGCCCAGGAGATCGAGGCTGCAGTGAGCCACAATGGCACCACTGCACTTCAGGCTAGGCAACAAAATGAAACCCTGAGTCTTTAAAAATTAAAAATAAAAAAAAACCTTTGTCTTCCTTTATCTCCCTGAATACACACAGTTTACTTGGTACCTGTATTCCAACTGCAATGCTCCATTTCCAATTACATATCCTATTCTTTTAAATAATCTCTTTGTTATTTAGGCTGACACCAGTTAGTCTTCATATCATTTTTGATGGGGACACAAAAATATAACACAAAGTTTTGAGTTGGGACTTAACAACCTTATATCCCCATCACTTCTCATCTTAATGACTCTAACACCTGGAACAATATATGTGTCTAGTCTAACAAAAATATGGGAGGCATACTCCTGAACATCTGCTAGGAAAAACAAAATGAGGGCCGGGCGCGGTGGCTCAAGCCTGTAATCCCAGCACTTTGGGAGGCCGAGACGGGCGGATCACAAGGTCAGGAGATCGAGACCATCCTGGCTAACCCGGTGAAACCCCGTCTCTACTAAAAAATACAAAAAAAAACTAGCCGGGCGAGGTGGCGGGCGCCTGTAGTCCCAGCTACTCTGGAGGCTGAGGCAAGAGAATGGCGTGAACCCGGGAGGCGGAGCTTGCAGTGAGCTGAGATCCGGCCACTGCACTCCAGCCTGGGCGACAGAGCCAGACTCCGTCTCAAAAAAAAAAAAAAAAAAAAAAAAAAAAAA